>NW_007738857.1:32497-40604 GCF_000696425.1 Galeopterus variegatus
AGACGGCCTGCATTTGCCAAGTGCCTTCTATTTTCTAGGACTGGAGCGAAGTGGCCCATCATCTCATTCAACCTCCCAACAACCCTAGAGAGGTGGTCTTATCTTTATCCCATTTCCCAAATGTGGAAAGAAATCTTAAGTCATTTGTTCAAGGTCACTCAGCTAGTAAGCGGAAGAACCAGGTCTCAAACCCAGCCTGTTGGACTCCAAAGTCCACAGTTTAACCAATCAACCATTTTGCTCTGCCAAATTCCAAAGTCCATTCCAGGCTCCGGGAAGCTCAACAGATCACCTTTCTTAGTTTCTCTTAAGATCCTTATCTTTCAATGTGTTATATGTATCCTTCAATCCACTCCCCCTTCCCCCATGGCTTGAAGTAGTCTGAGTATCCGATCTTTGTCTGCAAAAGACCAACAGTCCAGGAGAAGGTCAAGAAAGAAAAAGTACCTGGGGCAAACAGCGTGAAAAGAGAGGCTGGGGAGGAGCTGTGGATTTCTGAAGAGAAGTAACCCCAGTTTGCCAAGTTGTGGTGAAAATGAGTTTCCAGTGGCTGGAAAAGGCCTGATCAGGGAGAGTCGTCCGCAGAGCAAGACCAATTGTTCTTCCCCCTCTGTCACCTGGAGACAATGGGCTTAAATGGGAAGAAACAGGAGGGAATGTGTACAAAGCAATGTTTAAGAAGCTGCATCTAGTGGCTTAACCAGGGTGAAATTGCCACGGGAAGGCAAGACGCAAGAGGCTTTTTTTACAGCAGTGGGAAAAAAATAACCAAGCTCCAACTTGGTTGGTAGCATGGCGGATGGGGAGTAGGAGCACTGCAAAGAAAGAGTGCACAGGAGAAATTAGATGCAGGCAGAGGGGAAGCAGAGGGAGGAACCTTCTGTGATAATGTCCAGAAGAGTACTCTGAAAGCTTGAAAGTACCAGATATCAGTGGCAGAGAGTTCTAGTTGTCCATAGTATCCTTTTGCCCTTTCCCAAGTATGAAGGTCAAGTTTTTAGCTAGACATAGGTCTGCCCAGGATATATACTATATTCTCCAAACTCCCTTGAAGTTTGGTGTGGCAATGGGCTTGTCTCCCTCAGAAAGGGACCTGCCCTAGTGTCTGCTATGCTCATTAATTGGTTAGGTGTAGCCATGGGAAGAGTGGTCACAATGTGGTGGTCACAGTATAGTGGCAGATTCAGACAACAGCAGCTGGGGCGAGGAGTCAGTTACCCTCCATACAGCAAGAGATTTCAGTGGCTTGTTTTCACAGTTTCCACAAGCTTTCCCTCCTTTCTTATTTTTTGCTGCTTCTGTGCTGGTGTCATGCTCAGGCAGGCTCTTTCCTAGTGAGTGCAAAATGGCTGCTGCAGCTCCAGTATCACATCTTACTGCATGAACCAGTGGGAAAGAGAATTTGCTTTTTCCCAGCAGCCCCTGTAAAAGCCTCATTACATCTCATCGATTCTGAATGGGTCACAGGCCCACTTCTGAACCAATCACTGTGACTATAGAAATATGATTTGCTGATTGGCTGAGGCCTAGACCACAAGCTCCACTCCTAGAAGGAGAGATGAAACTCTAGCCAGATTCCAGGGTCAGAGAGTAGGGGAGAGTGAGCATCCAGAGAGAAATGCAAGAGGGGGCAGCTGTCCTGGGGAGACAACAAAATGTCCTCAGTAACAGTATTCAACATCCATACGCTTATTTCCTCTTACAACCTATGAGACAAAAAAAAAAAAAAAAATTTCCTGTTTTCAAAAAGCATTTTGCTGAGTTTCTTCTGCAGAGCACATGTTGAGAAATGCTGGACTTTAGAAATATAAGAAGTGTAAGTGCCTGGCCCATAGTAGATGCTCAATAAATATTTACTGAATGGGTGGGTGGAGGGTGGACCTCTCCATTAGGCCCAGTAGACACTGTGCCCAGAGCCCAGGTACTGATAGGGGCCCATGATAATGTAACTTTATTTTAAAAAACAGAAGAAAGAACAAATATAAAACTAGTAAGTATGTAATAATGAATCCAGCCTAGATTGCATTCTTCATACCAATGCAGTCATAAAATATAATTTTTAAATTTTTTTAATGGAGTAATGGCTCATGCGAGGTTTTTTTTTTTTTTCTTTTTTCTTTTTTGGAGGCTGGTTGGTATGGGGATCCAAATCCTTGACTTTAGTGTTATCATCACCATGCTTCATACGAGTTCTAATACAGCCCCAAATGAGTGAGGATGATGTGCAAATGTCCGGGGACTGGTACACGGTAGAACTTAAACAAGGTCCGTTGCCTTCTATCTGTGTTTTAGGAAGTAGAAGAGCTGAGCAGGTGTTTGTGACATCATGTGTACCCAGTGGCTCAATCCCTTTTTTCTTTTTTGGAGGCTGGTTGGTATGGGGATCCAAATCCTTGATCCAAATGTCCGGGGACTGGTACACGGTAGAACTTAAACAAGGTCCGTTGCCTTCTATCTGTGCTTTAGGAAGTAGAAGAGCTGAGCAGGTGTTTGTGACATCATGTGTACCCAGTGGCTCAATCCTTTCATGCCCACAGCCTCACCCCTGCAAGTACCTCCACTCCTGTGTGCCATGGCTGATTAGACCGGAGTGTGCCCTTGACCAGGGACAGCCAGCAGGAGCTGCTCTGGGGCACTGAAGATCCAAGCAGGAAATGCTCCCTGTCCAAAAGTTGCTGATAAGCTGTGACCAATCCCAAGGGATTTGAAGCCAAAATATGAGGGAAGAATCAGGAAACAGTGAGAAGAGAAGCTGGAGAAAACACAAAGATGGAGACAGAATAATTGAGTTGTGGGAATCGTGGCATGGAGCGAGGGTACATGACTCCCACTGTGGGTGGGGCTGGGAGATCTGGTTCCCGGATGGACTTTAAACACAAGACGGCCTGCATTTGCCAAGTGCCTTCTATTTTCTAGGACTGGAGCGAAGTGGCCCATCATCTCATTCAACCTCCCAACAACCCTAGAGAGGTGGTCTTATCTTTATCCCATTTCCCAAATGTGGAAAGAAATCTTAAGTCATTTGTTCAAGGTCACTCAGCTAGTAAGTGGAAGAACCAGGTCTCAAACCCAGCCTGTTGGACTCCAAAGTCCACAGTTTAACCAATCAACCATTTTGCTCTGCCAAATTCCAAAGTCCATTCCAGGCTCCGGGAAGCTCAACAGATCACCTTTCTTAGTTTCTCTTAAGATCCTTATCTTTCAATGTGTTATATGTATCCTTCAATCCACTCCCCCTTCCCCCATGGCTTGAAGTAGTCTGAGTATCCGATCTTTGTCTGCAAAAGACCAACAGTCCAGGAGAAGGTCAAGAAAGAAAAAGTACCTGGGGCAAACAGCGTGAAAAGAGAGGCTGGGGAGGAGCTGTGGATTTCTGAAGAGAAGTAACCCCAGTTTGCCAAGTTGTGCTGAAAATGAGTTTCCAGTGGCTGGAAAAGGCCTGATCAGGGAGAGTCGTCCGCAGAGCAAGACCAATTGTTCTTCCCCCTCTGTCACCTGGAGACAATGGGCTTAAATGGGAAGAAACAGGAGGGAATGTGTACAAAGCAATGTTTAAGAAGCTGCATCTAGTGGCTTAACCAGGGTGAAATTGCCACGGGAAGGCAAGACGCAAGAGGCTTTTTTTACAGCAGTGGGAAAAAAATAACCAAGCTCCAACTTGGTTGGTAGCATGGCGGATGGGGAGTAGGAGCACTGCAAAGAAAGAGTGCACAGGAGAAATTAGATGCAGGCAGAGGGGAAGCAGAGGGAGGAACCTTCTGTGATAATGTCCAGAAGAGTACTCTGAAAGCTTGAAAGTACCAGATATCAGTGGCAGAGAGTTCTAGTTGTCCATAGTATCCTTTTGCCCTTTCCCAAGTATGAAGGTCAAGTTTTTAGCTAGACATAGGTCTGCCCAGGATATATACTATATTCTCCAAACTCCCTTGAAGTTTGGTGTGGCAATGGGCTTGTCTCCCTCAGAAAGGGACCTGCCCTAGTGTCTGCTATGCTCATTAATTGGTTAGGTGTAGCCATGGGAAGAGTGGTCACAATGTGGTGGTCACAGTATAGTGGCAGATTCAGACAACAGCAGCTGGGGCGAGGAGTCAGTTACCCTCCATACAGCAAGAGATTTCAGTGGCTTGTTTTCACAGTTTCCACAAGCTTTCCCTCCTTTCTTATTTTTTGCTGCTTCTGTGCTGGTGTCATGCTCAGGCAGGCTCTTTCCTAGTGAGTGCAAAATGGCTGCTGCAGCTCCAGTATCACATCTTACTGCATGAACCAGTGGGAAAGAGAATTTGCTTTTTCCCAGCAGCCCCTGTAAAAGCCTCATTACATCTCATCGATTCTGAATGGGTCACAGGCCCACTTCTGAACCAATCACTGTGACTATAGAAATATGATTTGCTGATTGGCTGAGGCCTAGACCACAAGCTCCACTCCTAGAAGGAGAGATGAAACTCTAGCCAGATTCCAGGGTCAGAGAGTAGGGGAGAGTGAGCCTCCAGAGAGAAATGCAAGAGGGG
Organism: Galeopterus variegatus; assembly: GCF_000696425.1. Classification (NCBI taxonomy): domain Eukaryota; kingdom Metazoa; phylum Chordata; class Mammalia; order Dermoptera; family Cynocephalidae; genus Galeopterus; species Galeopterus variegatus. The sequence goes on from NW_007738857.1 coordinate 37,006, forward strand.
GCAGCTGTCCTGGGGAGACAACAAAATGTCCTCAGTAACAGTATTCAACATCCATACGCTTATTTCCTCTTACAACCTATGAGACAAAAAAAAAAAAAAAATTTCCTGTTTTCAAAAAGCATTTTGCTGAGTTTCTTCTGCAGAGCACATGTTGAGAAATGCTGGACTTTAGAAATATAAGAAGTGTATTATATGTGCATAATTACACCTTCTGGTTATCCTTTGGAAATGGGTCATTAGAGTTAGGGATGTCAGCAAAGAGGAAAGAATCTACAAATTAAATGAGGCCACATGGTTGGTTGAAACATCTAGTTGCCCCTTTTTGATATATTCTATTCTCTCAGAAATTTTTATTCTGGAACACATGGATAATTTGCCAGATTTTATTTAAGAGAAAACGTAACGAGACCTCATGCATTTCTCCTTAATGACCTTTCATATCTCAAGTGCATCTCAAGTGCCCCTGTAGCCTCTTCTGTAGGAACCAGTTAGGGGTCATCATTCCTCTCTTAGCACAGACAGCACCTATGGGAAAAGGGCCATGCCCTTCTCCTCCCACCTACTTAGGGATTAATGTCCAGCTAAGATCCTAACAAAGAATCAATTTGGATCCAGCAGTTGTGAGCCAGTGGGGATAGATGGCCAGTATTTAAAAATACTATGTCCCAAGCATGTGTGAGTATATTATATTATTTTCATTGATTCTGAAGAGTTAAATGACAATAAAAGCATCTTCAAAAAAATACATCACAGAGAATCGTACTTACCGGACTCTATTTTAAAGTTTATAAAAGACAAATCATAAACACCATTCTTTCTTAATTTTTATAGTTTCTCTTTAGAATAAATAATGATTGCCAATAATAAGAATAAAGAAAATAAGAGCAGCAGCTATCACTTAGTGAGTTCTCTATATGTCAGGCACTCAGCTAAGCACGTTACATGCATTATCTTGTTTAATCTTACAGCTGTATAACTAAATAGATAATACTATTATCCCCATTTTACAGATGAGAAAATTGAGGCTCAATGAAATTAAGGGGCAAATTCAAGACCATATAACTAGTAACGGAGTCAGAATTTGAATCAAGTCTAATCTGAATATGTGTACTCTTAACGTGCCACCCAGCCATGTAGTGATAGGATCTTTTCTCCCCCTAGCATACCAATCTCATAGTCATGCTAGGAGAATCAAGTGCATTAATGCATAAGGACATTCAGCACTTTCCTACCTATAGGGACAGGCCCCTTGGACACCGTGGGTTTTATTTCAACTGAACTTTTTTTCTTTGTTATCATTGTCTTTAACTTTTGTGGAATGGTATTGCCAAAGATCTCCGATGCTCCTGTCTGACTTGAATTGTCAGACCAGCCCCAGTGACATGTACCAGGGTTTTGCCATCTCTTACCCCTACTTATAAGGCAGGACTCTGGCTTCTTACAGAATCTTCCCCTAACAAATATTTATAGAAGCCACCAGGTTCTCTCTATGTGCTCATGATTATGAATGGTCAGCACCTAATGGCTTTAGTTCCCTTCTCCTGCTTTTGGCCTCCTATTCTGGGTATCTTTGATGTACAAAGTACCCTTACTGCTTTATCTGGGTACAGTTGTGCCTGATGGAGGCACTGTCACCCCTCATCTCTGCTTTGCTGGTATCCCCCAAGGAACTGAAGCTGCCATGTTTCCAGGAGTCTTCCATGGGCCAACAGAAGTCAAGAGTTTAACTCTCATCACCCGTATACTGTAATAATCTGTCAGAGAGTGTGAGGAATCTGGAGAAGGTATTTTTGAGTAAACTTTATTAAAGTACAGTATGCATACAGAAAAAGACACAAATAATAAGTGTTTGGTTTCATGGATTTTTTTTATAAAGCCCACCCATGAAAGTAGGACTGAGAGAAAGAAATAGAATTAAAGTACAGTATGCATACAGAAAAAGACACAAATAATAAGTGTTCGGTTTCATGGATTTTTTTTATAAAGCCCACCCATGAAAGTAGGACTGAGAGAAAGAAATAGAACATTCTCAGCAACATAAAATCTCCCTTATGCTCCCTTCCATTAGTAAGGGTAACCCTCTCTCCTAGGGGTAACCTCTGTCTTGACTTCTCATACTATAGATTCATATTGACTATTTTTGAACTTGATATCAATAGGAATCATATAGACTTTCAAAAGTATAGTGACTTTTGCTCAACATTATATTTGCGAGGTGTATTTATATTGATGAGTATAGCCGTAGTTGACCATTTTCATTTCTGTGTAATATGTCAGTGTATGCATATAGTGCAATTTAGTTATTTGTTCTAAAATTCTACTCAGATGGACATTTGGATAGTTTCAAGTTTTGGATTATTATGAATGGTGCTGTCGCGAACATTTTTGTCCATGTCCTTTGGTGAACATAGGTATGCATTTCTGATGTATATATTTCTAGGTCATGTGCTATGCATATGTTCAGCTTTAGTGGATACTGCCAAACAGACTTCCAAAGTGTATCAACTTACTTTACACTCCCATGAGTGATATCAGAGTTTGGATAAAAATTTTATAGTATTCGGGATTTTTTGAAGGTATTTTTGAGTAAACTTTTTTAAAGTACAGTATGCATACAGAAAAAGACACAAATAATAAGTGTTTGGTTTCATGGATTTTTTTTATAAAGCCCACCCATGAAAGTAGGACTGAGAGAAAGAAATAGAACATTCTCAGCAACATAAAATCTCCCTTATGCTCCCTTCCATTAGTAAGGGTAACCCTCTCTCCTAGGGGTAACCTCTGTCTTGACTTCTCATACTATAGATTCATATTGACTATTTTTGAACTTGATATCAATAGGAATCATATAGACTTTCAAAAGTATAGTGACTTTTGCTCAACATTATATTTGCGAGGTGTATTTATATTGATGAGTATAGCCGTAGTTGACCATTTTCATTTCTGTGTAATATGTCAGTGTATGCATATAGTGCAATTTAGTTATTTGTTCTAAAATTCTACTCAGATGGACATTTGGATAGTTTCAAGTTTTGGATTATTATGAATGGTGCTGTCGCGAACATTTTTGTCCATGTCCTTTGGTGAACATAGGTATGCATTTCTGATGTATATATTTCTAGGTCATGTGCTATGCATATGTTCAGCTTTAGTGGATACTGCCAAACAGACTTCCAAAGTGTATCAACTTACTTTACACTCCCATGAGTGATATCAGAGTTTGGATAAAAATTTTATAGTATTCGGGATTTTTTTGTTTGTTTTTTGTCCAGGACTCTCCACAAACCTAAATCCCATTTGAACCAAACTGCCCCTCACCAACAGTCTCTTGAGTGTTTCAATTAGAGTTTATCGTTACAAGCAACAGAAATAAACTCTGGCTAATAGGTAGGAGATGCTCATTCAATGATGGAAGATAATATTCCAAAAGGAAATCTGGATGTTGTTAAAATGGAAAGTGGATTCTGGGCCAAAGGATAAGACTTGGATATGGGCAAGAACCAAGGCAACTTTGGAGGCTGGGGCATGAACCATACCAGCAGTCTCCAAGCAAGAATCCTTCTGTTAGCATGCCACCCTGCATTGAATGGCTTCTCTCT
>NW_007738858.1:0-1168 GCF_000696425.1 Galeopterus variegatus
TTTTTTTTTGACTTTCCAAGAACTCTGTCCTCATGGACTTAGAATAAGAGAATCATAGAATTGTGAGTTGCAAATGACCCCAGTGATCATCTGGCATACTCAGTCATCCAGGGCTGGAATCCGCTCTACAGAATTGACCACCAGGTCATTGTCAACACTCTTTGAACTTCTGTAGTGATAGGGAATATATTACCATATTACCTTCCAAGGCAACCCTTCCTTTTTAAGAGACATCCAAATATTAGNAATGCAGTGTGCCTGAGAAGAACCCCAAATCTGTCATCTGGGCACCTAAGCCTAAATAACCAACAAGTCTCCTCAAACCTAAACTACAATGGTAATTAGCAAATGAAAACCAAATGACCTGGAAACAGAGATGGAAGGAATGTTCTTTTCTTTTTAAAAATTCATAAAAGGATGTAATAACCAATAAAGTAATAGAGGAGGAGTCATACAATTACAATTAATCTGACTTTGTTCCTAGTCCCTTATTTTCTTTAAACTGGTATTAACATCCTTACCTCATCTAGAAAATATTTTTGTATAACATTACCTAATTTTAACCCAGCCTTTATTCAGGACTCCTTCAGCATTTCTGCATGCAGTTTGTACTGTGCTCCAGTGAACTTCACTCTGTTGATATGTGGCTCAGCAAATATGCCCCTCAGTTATTTCATGCATGTATTTCTTGCTCTTTCACTTCAATTATAAGCTTCATGAAGGCAGGAATAGTGCTTTACTTTCTTCTGTTATTCCTTGGGTATGTATTTAAATTTAATAGACACTTCATACAATCTCAAGTTATAAATCAAAAATTGAAAGAATTATACAATCCAAAATTAGACCATATGTAAGGCAGAACTCTGTTCAAAAGGATAAGAATATATTTTCAGCACTTCTATAATAAAACTCATTCATATTTATTGAGTACTGAAGAAGTGTTGGTCCTCTGTTAGCTTTATTTTAAAAATTATTGTAAATGTAACTTAAAAGTAATAGAGTTATTGAAATGAATTTCAAATATGATAAATGTGTAAAAAAAGTTAAAATAGCTCCTTCTGCAGTATCGCTCTTTATTTAATAGTTTGATTATTTTATTTTATTTTATTTTTTTTTGTCTTTTATCTTTTTCCATGTCCGGCAATGGATCGCAACCCTCAGTGTTGCC
>NW_007738858.1:2592-6558 GCF_000696425.1 Galeopterus variegatus
GCATAATACCTGGAACTGAAAATAATAGTTCAGATAAATTCTAAATGCTTTCAAGCAGAGCAAAAATGTCCTTTGCATGTTTTACTTGAAATTCCTCATTTGTGACAGAATGATTTTATGATAGAGATTTAAGATATAGATTAAATTCACTACTAGCACAATGTGGGTACCCTCCTTTAATTATTTATTTCAGACATGACATTGTGACGACAGAGTCTTTCTAGTCTAGAAAGAACCTAAATTTCAGGTAAGGAGATCATATTGAGATGTAGTTACAACGAAAGTAGAAAAGACAGCTCCCTTGCTTTCTTATATAGAACCATCTGCTTTTCTTACAACAGCAAAGGAGACACTGAAAGGTGAGGGTCAGATAATAAGCTGCCAAATGTTTTGATGAGCTGCATTTCTTTAATTTCACTGGGAGTGATGGGGGAGGGTGAGAGTTCCTACTCCACAGCTGGACTTGCAGCAACATACAGCAGAACGGGACTAGGTAAACGGGCTCTGATAACACAGGTGAGAATTGTTGTGTTAATGCCTTTAACACATCCTGAGATATCACTTCTTTCCCTGTGTGAAGATGGTGAAATAACACTGGTAATAATTGGGCCAAAGCCATTATGCACGAAAGAGATCAAAAACCTCAGATTCATTATGGCAGGCTACAGAGTCTTTACTAATTCATGTCAAACTTGGGTTGTGCACATGTTTCTTTCCTTCCACTATTTAGTAATTTATAGGTAAATGCTCAGAACTTATGTGTCAAAACTGTGATTAATATTGAGGACTTAAAGATTATCTTCTAAAAGAAAATATACTTTAATAAAAGTTATATACAGTACTTGGAATTAGCAGTTAACATTTTGAATCCTTCATCACCATAATTTCAAGTAAAATAAATTATTATAGACCATGGTATTTAAGTTAATGGCCTTTATTGCAGTAAAAGAAAAGTTCTTGGTAGAATCATATGTTTTCTCTCCATTGGGAGCATTTTTAAGATTTTTTTTTAGGCCCAAGGAATTAAGGTAAAGATTGGTTACTAGAACTGAATTAATACTTTGAGACTTTGTCTCAAAACCAGAGTGAAAGCACACAGTTTCTTCACCAGAGACACAAGGTATGAAACAGGCAGGTGTAATTTAATGCTGATTATTTACCTTTATCTATTTAAATTCATGCAAAAGGATAAAGTGACCTCAGATGTGGAGAAAGGCAGGTGTGGAGAAGGAATTCAAGCAGGAACTTCATTAATCCAGTAAGTCAGCACTGAGTTATACTATGTTCCAGGCTGTAAGCAAGGTTTAGGGAGGGCCTTTAGGAAATCCAGAGTCAAATAAGGAAAGCAAGATCATGAGGATGATCTGAAGTATAAGTTCCGTATTTAAGCATGAGCAAAGGGTTGTTGAGAACGATTGTACTATAAGACCTGGGTACGTATGCACTTAAGTTCTCTGAAAGAGTTCCCCCATCTGGCCTCTTATACTCACACCATAGTTATGAGTATTAGAAGTTTGTGAAAGTGCTTTGAAAACTGTATAATATTATTGTTTAAGTAAAATACAATGTAGAGTAGAAATGTAATAATTAAAAGTCATAATCAAAAGTCTATGAATACTCAAAAGAAGAAATGAATAATAATTACAACGAGAGACATTGGGAAAGGCTTACGAGAAGTTGAATTTGAGGGATTAAACACAACTTTAAAGGAGGATGGGGTAGAGAAGTACTCCATACAGAATGAACTCCATGATCAGGGCATGGAAGAGCAGGGTGTATTCCAGAAAAGCAAATAATTAGGCGTGACTACAGTACTGGGTGTGTACAAGACTGGGCATGTAGAAATGAGGCTGGGAGTAGAGGTTGTATCTGAAGACAAGAGTCATGCTATCCACACTAATGAATCATACATCACTTAGTGACAAACAAGGCACTATTTTTGAGCTAAGGCTGTGACAGCATCAGGTCTGTGTTTTGTTGGCAGTGCAGATAGTGGCTAGGGTGGGAGGGAGAAATCATGTTGGGAGATGATGCTATTGTAATAAAGTGTTAAAAATAGTGAAACTTGGAGTGTGGCAGTGTGAATGAAAAGAAGTAGAATTGAGTGGGCTTGGAATCCAGCTAAATACTAAGGAGAAGGGATCAAAAATGATTTTGAGGTTCTTTGCTTGATGGAAGGGGTCATGGAGGTGCCATGAATTGAGATAGGACACGGGGGAGGGGTATAGTTTGAGGGACTAAACTGAAAGTCCCTTGAGTGCAGGGATTGTATTTTATTCATTGTTCTATCATGCACGTAGTCCAGCAGCTGGCTTATATTTAGTACCCTATCCAGCAGTGAGTAAATGCATGAAAAAGGTGCACAGTTAGGACACGCTGAGTTTCAGCGTCCATCCCTGTGACACCATCTCTCCCCTTAACTTCCCTAAACTCCCATAACAGTTTTAAATATCTTTCTTAAGCATTTACCTTTGCAGTCTCAGCTTTACAGCTATTTGGCAATTGGCCTTATCTCTTTTACAAGACTATAAATACCCTGGGGTCAGGGTCCATATCTGATTTATGGCTATGTGCACTACAGTGTTTTATAAATAAGTGTCTAGAAAGTAGTTGAGAGATTGAGTCTGAAGTTTAGAGAGAGATGTTTCATGTCTTTGATTTCTCCGTGTGTTCCTTAAACTTAGCAGCACTTTAATAATTGCTGATGATTTATTTGATGTGGTTTATACTGACCTTACTAATCAATTTAACAAGCAGTCTTATACTTTCTTGTTATTATATAGTGAATTATGCATGATACGAGACATACTCTGACAAATGTTGTTAACTCATAATAATAATCAATGCCCTATTCGCCCTCCTAAAATCTCTGAGCAGGTTATTTGTGGAGTTTAAGTAAGTTTTTGAAAACATTTCTTGTTCAAAAATATGCTGATAATTTAGGAGACTTCAAAAAGAAGACTAATACAAAACAAAATGAATTTTGTTTGAATTCCATGTTATGTTGTTATCTTTGGAGCTGACCTCATCTTGACACCTTTTGAGAAGCTGGTACTGCCAGATTCTGTTAAACAAGGTGACTTTGATAATGGCCATGCCTCTCTTCAAGCCTAAAAATTGGCCTGAGGAAAGAAATAACCCAGAAATATGATGACAAAAAGCCTAGTTTATCAATCTAGTACATATTTTGTCACTAATGCAAAGGTCAGACTGGTAACTATTCTCAAATCCTGAAAACAAAGTGACTCACTCATTTAGAGATTTAAACTTATAATTTTCATTGATGAGGTGATGTCAATTGAAAATTAGTTAAATTTTGTTTCTTATTACATAAACTTTAAATTTCTCAAGAAATTTGTAAATTAGCAACTTTTACAATTCAGATTGCTATAATAGTGTGTAAGGTAGTGATATCAGTGATGTAAGCACAACAGAAGCACAGTTATAACACGTAACGTTTTAAGATAATCTTGCTAATCATCATTTCAGACAGGCCCTTATTTTAGTGGGAGGATCCCGGGTCATGCAGGTTAAACAAATTGCGTAAGTTGAAATCTAGCAACTGCACAGAGATTTAGACCTGCAAGTTTCTACACTTTGAGATTGTCAATTTATCTCATAGAATTATAAAGTTTGAGAAAGTGAATGTTTTCATATAAATATCAAAAATATTATGTAAATCAAAATGCTTTACTTTGGTTTTCAAAAAAATTATACCTATTTTTCAAATAAAGTCAAGAATTTAGTCTTAATATTTGAATATGTAAATAATTTAGATATTTAAAAAGTCAACATTATGTTAAAAGATATACTTAGAGAAGATTTTGTTCCACTCCCTATTTTCTTCACTAGGTTCCTATCCACACCCTAAAGCTACCCATTTTTATTAATTCTTATTTATTCTTCCTGTGTTTCCTTTAACAAAACTAAGCAAACTTTATATGTACATATGTGTGTATACACATA
>NW_007738858.1:8046-14660 GCF_000696425.1 Galeopterus variegatus
TTTTTTAAGATTGTGATTTTTGTCATCTTTTCTATTTTTAATAGTTATTTTTAATCTCAGGGAGATTAGTTCTCTTTTTTTCTAATGAAAACTGCAAATATATTCTCTTAATTTGTCATTTGGATTTTGACATTTTGTAATAAAGTCAAATTTATCAATCTTTTGTGTTTTCTCATTTTTGAATATATATATATATATAATTTCATTTTTATATTTAGAGCTCTAATTAAGGAGTTTATTCTTATAAATGGTGTAAGATATAGACATAATTTGCATTTTTCCAAATGACTGTATAGTTGACCCAACATTATTTATTAAGGAATCCATTTATTCCCAGTGATTTGTGATGTTACCTTTATATATAAGAAAAGACTATCCTAAATTATCTTTGTGAGGCCAAAGTTATTACACAAATCCTTAAGAGAGGAAAACCTTTCTTAGCTATAGTCAAAGAAAGATGTGATGATAGAAGAGAGATGCTATGTTTCTGGCTTTACAGATGAAGGGAGAGATCCAGGAGCCAAGGAGTATGGACAACTTCTAGAAGTTGGAAAGAGCAAGAAAATGTATTCTTACTTAGAACTTCCAGAAAAGAATGCAGCCCGCCTATACCTAGATTTAGTCCAGTGAGACCTGTGTTGCGCTACTAATCTGCAGAGCTGTAAGATAAGAAGTTTATGTTGGTTTAGCCACTAGGCTTGTGCGAATTTGTTACAGCAGCAATAGAAAACCAATACAGTGTGCATGTGTACTTTGACTATGGAATTTTTGTTTTGTTCCATTGGTCTGTTAATCTGTTCATATGCAATACCCTACTATTTTAATGGTAAACTTTGTGGTATGTTGTAATGTGACTTAATTATTTAAATTTTAGAGAGTATTTTAATGAAACTGGAATTTATTGTGACAATAACAAACTCTAGTCTAGGTTGACTTCTTACTATTGACTCATAATGTCATGACCAATTGAGTTAATTTAAAGTTAGTGATGTGTACTTACAAAACACTATGCCTACGAGAGCAACTGTTCAATGCTTGAACATCAGATATGGAACTCATGCTTTTGAGAAATTTTATGGAAAAGTACAGTATCAAGGAAAGTTAGAGTGAGGTATGTAAAAAATATACAAATGCCCAAAATTAATAAATTAAACAAACTGTAAAATAATTGAACACCTATTTGCCAGAAACTATGCTGAAGATAAACAATGTATTCCTCATAATTCTTGCTCTCGGAAAGTTCATTGTGCAGTGGGGACAGGCAATTTCAGTACAGTGTGATTAGTGCAGTGACAGGACGGGAACGAGACTTAATGGTGAGTGGGTAGGCATTGCTAGACAAAATGGAAAGGAAGGTGCTGGGAGAAAAAAAAAAGTGAAACTCTATGCGATGCGATGGGGAAGAGGCCAGGAGCCCCTGGAAAACTTGAAGGACCGGTTTGCCATGTTAGTGGATTGGACTTTAACCTGAACACAGAGGAAGAGAGAATGACGGACCCGCCAAGAACCTGCGAAGATGATAAGAAAACCAGGAGCCCAAGGTGTCTTTGAAGTCAAGGGAGATAGAACATTCAAGAATGTCAAACATCTGAGAAAGGTGAAGCAAGATAAAGAGTATCTGGTGTCTTGGCTGTAGCAACAGAGAGATAGCAGGAAAACCTTGGAGAATGGTGTCATGATAGAGTGGTGGGAGGGGAAGCTGGCCTGCAGGAGGCAGGAGAGTGAATGGGGGGGGGCGGTGAAAAAGAAAGAAGGGCAGTAGCTGGAATGGAAGGTGCAGTCAGAGAGGTTTNAACTTCCAGAAAAGAATGCAGCCCGCCTATACCTAGATTTAGTCCAGTGAGACCTGTGTTGAGCTACTAATCTGCAGAGTTGTAAGATAAGAAGTTTATGTTGGTTTAGCCACTAGGCTTGTGCGAATTTGTTACAGCAGCAATAGAAAACCAGTACAGTGTGCATGTGTACTTTGACTATGGAATTTTTGTTTTGTTCCATTGGTCTGTTAATCTGTTCATATGCAATACCCTACTATTTAATGGTAAACTTTGTGGTATGTTGTAATGTGACTTCATTATTTAAATTTTAGAGAGTATTTTAATGAAACTGGAATTTATTGTGACAATAACAAACTCTAGTCTAGGTTGACTTCTTACTATTGACTCACAATGTCATGACCAATTGAGTTAATTTAAAGTTAGTGATGTGTACTTACAGAACACTATGCCTACGAGAGCAACTGTTTAATGCTTGAACATCAGATATGGAACTCATGCTTTTGAGAAATTTTATGGAAAAGTACAGTATCAAGGAAAGTTAGAGTGAGGTATGTAAAAAATATACAAATGCCCAAAATTAATAAATTAAACAAACTGTAAAATAATTGAACACCTATTTGCCAGAAACTATGCTGAAGATAAACAATGTATTCCTCATAATTCTTGCTCTCGGAAAGTTCATTGTCCAGTGGGGACAGGCAATTTCAGTACAGTGTGATTAGTGCAGTGACAGGACGGGAACGAGGCTTAATGGTGAGTGGGTAGGCATTGCCAGACAAAATGGAAAGGAAGGTGCTGGGGAGAAAAAAAAAAAGTGAAACTATATGCAATGCGATGGGGAAGAGGCCAGGAGCCCCCGGAAAACTTGAAGGACCGGTTTGCCATGTTAGTGGATTGGACTTTAACCTGAAGACAGAGGAGGAGAGAATGACGGACCCGCCAAGAACCTGTGAAGATAATAAGAAAACCAGGAGCCCAAGGTGTCTTTGAAGTCAAGGGAGATAGAACATTCAAGAATGTCAAACATCTGAGAAAGGTGAAGTAAGATAAAGAGTATCTGGTGTCTGTTGGCTGTAGCAACAGAGAGATAGCGGGAAAACCTTGGAGAATGGTTTCATGATAGAGTGGTGGGAGGGGAAGCTGGCCTGCAGGAGGCAGGAGAGTGAATGTGGGGGCGGTGAAAAAGAAAGAAGGGCAGTAGCTGGAATGGAAGGTGCAGTCAGAGAGGTTTGTTTGTTTAAACTGAGAGATCGAGGATGTTTTCATGCTAGTTACATGGAGCCAGTAGAAAGGAAGAGGCTGAGGGTAGAGGACAGCATGCTGCAAGAGCCTGCAAAACCAAGCGTGGATGGAAGGATGGAAGCATGTTCAGTAGGGTAAGGATGGAAATTCTTTCCTATAGAGGGAAGGAAGGCAGGATGAGTAGGGATCCTGGGTAGTTTGTAGTATTTTTCATGACAAGAAATTGAAAAATTACTCCTGTAATCAATTCCATTTTCTTTGCAAATTAGGAGTTGAGGACATTTGCTGAGGTTGTCCAGTAAATATTTCTTATATAAATGAATGAAAAAGACATAGGAGGGGTAAGAGTGGTCAGGTAGTAAATTCTAGAAAAGTTATACAAAGTTGGAAGAACAACTCTGGAGAAAAGGAGAAATTCCAGAGACAGGAGAGGATGCTATCTAAAGGTCCAGTTAAGACAGGCCCTTCAAGAGTAAGTTGACACACTCATCTCAGAAGAGGTTGGTTGTTTTTCAGCTGTTGCAGAAGCCTTGAGATTGGTAGTAGGAGTTTCACAAGTATTTGTGAATGGGAGTAGGGTAAGATAGTTGGAGAAACTGGTGGGCCAGTCAAAAAAGTAATTGCTATGGGATCCAAGCTCAGTCGAGGAAGTAAGCACAAGTACAGACTCTTGGGATGGGAGATCATAAAGTCAGAGGTGTTGAGGTGGAAGAATTGTAGTAATGTGAATAGTTGAGGAAGGTAGTTATAATTACAGTAGGTTGTAATTAGTCTGAATTTGATAATTATGAAAAAGAGCCATTCTGGAAGGTGATTTAGATAGTCTGGGGCCATGGTTTGGGGTACCTGTAGTGGAATGGAGGATGGAAGTAAATATCCTTGGAGATCAAGGGGCTGGTTTTCTGGGGGATCATATGTGTTGTCAATGACAGTTTCATTGCCAAGATAATGACAGGACTTGGGGGTGGAAAGCCAGACAGTACAGCAGGTAAGGGCTGTATGTGGAGGGGTGTGAGATGATGGTGGTGGTGAGATGGATCAGCTGATTAAAAAAACTTAGTCCAAGTACAAAGCTTATCTTTATCTAAAATCCTTAAGTCCAAAAATTCAAATCTTGGCAAATGTCTGAAAATGAATAATCTCATAAAATTGGTATATAATCTGAAAACATTTCCAGATATTTAAGCCTCACCACCAATTTGTTTTCTAGTTGCTATTACTCATTGATCTAGAAAATTAGAATTTGGAAAAAAAACACCCTCTGAAAGTCAAGTGAAATATTTGCCTTCTGCAAAAAGCCCAAATGAGCTAGCTTTGTCTGGGTACAGGATAAAGTTTTAGCGCTTTACACATGAACGTAAGGACAGCAGTATAACAAGGACACATTTGCACTCATTGCTCTGAGAGCTTCCCTCTGCTGCTCCTTTCAGTGAAACAGCCATGCACCTTCCAGTGCCTTTTCTTTTCTTTTTATTCTGAGTTCATTTGAAACATGGTTAATTGCTTATGTTTAAAAACTGAGTTCCTAGTACAAGAAAGTATGCNTAATCTGAAAACATTTCCAGATATTTAAGCCTCACCACCAATTTGTTTTCTAGTTGCTATTGCTCATTGATCTAGAAAATTAGAATTTGGAAAAAAAACACCCTCTGAAAGTCAAGTGAAATATTTGCCTTCTGCAAAAACCCCAAATGAGCTAGCTTTGTCTGGGTACAGGATAAAGTTTTAGTGCTTTACACATGAACGTAAGGACAGCAGTATAACAAGGACACATTTGCACTCATTGCTCTGAGAGCTTCCCTCTACTGCTCCTTTCAGTGAAACAGCCATGCACCTTCCAGTGCCTTTTCTTTTCTTTTTATTCTGAGTTTATTTGAAACATGGTTAATTGCTTATGTTTAAAAACTGAGTTCCTAGTACAAGAAAGTATGCACTTATCAGACAATAGGAATTCAGAGTTTATCTGCACCTGATTGAATTTTTTGAGGGTTATGAACAAAATGTTGGGAAGTATGTAATTAAGAATTTTTTTTTGTTTTGTTTTACTCTTAAGGTTTTAGAAAATGTAAGGGAAAAGAAAAAGGAAAGAAGAATATGAAAAAGGGAAAGGCCTAGAAATAATTGAGGCCATCAGTAAAATAGACATGCATTTGCTATAGTAGAATGGAAATTGGGCTCTCTTGAGTTTAAATTTAGGCTTTGATACTTTCCAACTATGAGATCTTAAAAAAGTTATATAACTTCTCTGAGCCTGTTTTCTTGTCTGTGAAGTAGGCATAACAATACAAACTAGAAGGGTTACTGTAAAATTGAAAGCAAGTGCTTTTGCATGAAGAGCCTGGTGCTGAGCTTGATATATTATTGGAGGTTCTCAGTAGTGAGTTCCTTCCCACTAGGGATGTTTTATTTAAGGTCATTAAAAGGCTACTAACTTTTCACTGGCAACTAAGTAACTGCTATTTTTTTAACCATTGTTCTGATTTGTGTTAAACTTGATCAATTTTCTGTTAGGAAAGACCACTGATTGTATCACATCAGGTATAGCAACTGGAGACCTGTTACTTCCTATTTTTGGATGCTGTATATACTATGGCAGTGGCTCAAATCAGCCCCACAAGGATCATGTTATTGATAGACAGGTGGAATGAAATGCTGCGACAGAGTGCCTGCTTTCTCATCTTGCCGCTACCTTGATTACTCAATGCACATTCCTGTCCAATCTCCTTGGAGATTTGGATTGCACATTGTTTGCTAAACCTGACACTTGGCCGAAGAGGTACTTAATGGCACTTATGAAAGAACTAATGATCAAATGACACAACCGTGCCAAAGCATCATTATCTTTCTGGTGAGTGATATTTTAAGCCTTGCTGTGCTTTTGGTTCCTTTGAAGAGCACAGTCTCCACGTAGGGCTCCCTTAAAATGACGATGTTTGAAGGCTATGAATAATAACTGTGAAGCAGAGGTTGCCTCACACTGCGACCTTCCAACAGAAGGGGAAGGGGGCTTACTTTGAAGCTGGGAATAAGTGCTAGTTGGTGATAGCGAGCCTCTACACATTAAGTGTTCCAGGAATACCCTCCATCAAATTCCATTTCTTAATGCATCAGTGAAACACTCATACTTTTATATTCTGTTATATTTCTTTTATACTTAGGAAAAAATTCAGTTATATATTTTTTAAATCTCATAGGACAAATAATAAAGTATTGTCATTTGTATTTCTGCAGTTATGCTTTTTTATATATTAAAGTGCATATGGAAGAAAAGTTAACTTTAATAATGCTGATGAAGTAATTCACTTACTTCAAAGAAACAAACAAACATACGTGGATCCAACTAGTCTCTGTTCTGAATTTAGGACTTCATTTTTTTACCAGACATATTTTCTTGTCAGAAATGGAGAGAGGCTCTTCCTAGCTAAAAATTTAGCATTGTTTCTTCACTTGAACTTATATTTTGCAAACATTCAATATGTGTCTGTCATTTTCAAACATAAGTATATAAATACAAAAATGAATAGGCAGTAGTTCCTGATCCCCTAGTTTGTACTGTGGTGGGGAAATACAGAAATGCAGAAACACAAATAAAAATTT
>NW_007738858.1:16012-20211 GCF_000696425.1 Galeopterus variegatus
AAAGAGAAGTCTTGCCCAGGGTTACCATTCAAACCAATGAGCTCTAGTATACCCCAGGGCACTCAACAGGATCACAGGATGCTAGCCAGGGTGCAAACAAGCCCTCTCCAGGATCACCCACTACAACCAAAGAGTGACAGGGCACTCAAGCACTTTTCTCAAGAACTTGAGAGCTTGCCCACATCCTTTGTGACCCAACACAGTGTCACTAAGCTCAGCAAGGAACCACTAAGTGCCCCAGTGCCTAGGCCATGGAGTCACTCACATGAAACTCTGACATTGAATATGGCTACATGGAGACTATGGTACTACTGCATCCACCTGGAACCAGTACTAAAACACTCTCTTAAATAGTCAATATAAAACATAATTACAGGCAGGAGTCTCCTAAAAAGTCACTCCAGAGTAATAGAATAAGCAACGGCTATACCAGATGACCAGACATCAATGCTGGGATACTAGAAATATGAAAAAAACAAGACAACATGACACCAACAAAGGAATAATTCTCAAGTACTAAATCCCATTAAGCAGGAAACCCTTGAAATGACTGAAAAGGAATTCTGAGCAACAATCAATCTTAAGGAAACTCAATGAGATACAAGAAGATTCAGATAGACAACATGATGAAATGAGAAAAACTATCCAGGTATGAAGGAGGAAATTTACAAAGAGATAGATACCTACCTTAAAAAAGAATGTAGCAGAATTTCTGGAACTGAAGTATTCATTTAGCAAAAAACAAAACAAACAACAACAGCAAAAACAACCAATAGCTTAAGCAGCAGGCTAGGGCAAGAAGAAAGAATTTTTGTCCATGAAGCTAGGCTTTCCAAAATAACCCATGAGGACAAAAAATAAAAGAAAAAATAATCTAAAAAAATGAAGAATATCTATGAGAGCTGTCAGACAACCTTAAGCACACAAACATCTGAATTATTGATGTTCCAGAAGGGGAGGAGAAAGAAAAAACCTTGAAGAACTATTCAGTGAAATAATAGCGAAAAACTTCCCAGATGTTATGAGAGACATGGACCTTCAGATCCAAAAGGCTCAAAGATTCCCAAACAAATAAAAGCAAAAAGACTCTCTCCAAGACACATTTTAGTCAAACTAGAAAAGTCAAAGGTAAAGAGTATCCTAAAAACAGCAAGAGAAAAACATCAAGTCATCTACAAAGGAGTCTTGATTGGACTAACAGCAGATTTCTCAGCAGAAACCTTACAGGCCAGAAAAGAATGGGATGATATCTAAAAAAGCAATAAGAGAAAAAAGCTGCCAGCCAAGAACACTATACCAGGCAAGGCTATCCTTCAGAAATGAAGGTAAAATAGTGTTTTCCCCAAACAAATAAAAAATTGCAGGAGTTTCCCACCACATAACCAGCCCTATAAGAATTCCTCAAGGGAGTCCTGTATCTGAAATAAAAAAAAAAAAAAAATGATAACCCCCATAATGAGTAAACAAGAAAGAACAAAATCCACTGGTAGAGCTGATATGCAATTGAGAAAGAGAAAGAAACTGTATCTTACCACCTCAAAAAACCAATGGACACCTAAAACAAACAATAAAAGAGAAAGAAAGGAATAGAAGATACTTAAAACAACCAAACATAAATCAATCAAGTGCCAGGAGTAATGAAATACCTTTCAAATAACAACCCTAAATGGAAGTGGATTAAATTCCCCACCAAAAGACACAGTCGGCTGATTGGATTAAAAACCTAGACCCAACTATATGCCACCTACAAGAAACTCACCTCACCTGTAAAAACTCACACAGACTAATAAAGAAGGCATGGAAAAAGATATTCCATACAAATGGAAACAAAAACAGAACAGGAGAAGCTAGTCTTATTTCAGATAAAATAGACATTAAACCAAAAAGTATAAAGAGGCAAAGAAGGCCATTATATAATGATAACGGGATCTATCCAGCAAGAAGACACAACAATCATAAATATATATGCACCCAATACTGGAGCACACAGATATATAAAGCAAATTCTACTAGACTTAAGAAAGAGATAGACTACAATATGGTAATAATGAGGGATTTCAAACCTACTCTCTGAACATGGAACAAATCACGTAGGAAACAAATCAATAGGGAAACACAGGATTTAAACTACATTTGAGACCAATTGGATTTAGCAGACATCTACAGAACATTTCATCCAACAAATACAGAATATACTTTCTTCTTTTCAGTACATAGAACATTCTCCAGGATAGAACATGTTAGGTCACAAATCGAGTCTCAACAAATTAAAAAAAATTGAAATGATTTCAAGTATCTTTTCAGACCACAATGGACTAAACTAGAAATTAATCACATGGGAAATGTTGGAAATTATATGAAAACATGGAAATTAAACAACATGCTCCTGAACAGCCTATGGGTTAAAGAAGAAACTAAACAGAAAATCAAAAAATTTCAGAAACCAATGAAATTAAATGCACATCATACCAAAACTTGTAGGATATTGCAAAAGCAGTACCAAGATGGAAGTTTACTGCAATAAATGCTTACATCAAAAGAAGAAGACTTCAAATAAACAACCTAATTTTACACTTCAAGGAACTAGAAAAACAAGAACAATCTGATCCCAAAATCAGTAGGCAGAAAGAAATAATTAAGATCAAAGCAAAACTAAATGAAATAGAGACCAAAAATGATATGAAAGAGCAATGAAACAAAAAGTTGATTTTTTGAGAAGATAAACAAAATAGACACACCATTATCTAGACTCATTAAAAAAAGAGGAGAAAAGACCAAATAACAGAAATCAGAAATGAAAAAGGAGGCATTACAACTGATATCACAGAAATACAAAGAATCGTTAGAGAATATTATGAATAAGTATACACCAATAAATTTGACAACTTGGAGGAAGCATATAAATTTCTGGACACATGCAAACTACCAAGACTAAACCAAGAAGAAATAGCAAACCTGAACAGAACAATAATGAGCAATAAGACTGAAGCAGTAATCAACAGTTTCCCAACAAAGAAAATCTCAGGACCAGATGGCCTTACTGCTGAATACTAACAATCCTTTAAAGAGGAATTAATATAATTCTCTTCAAACTATTTAACAAAATTGAAACAGAGACCATTTCCCCAAACTCATTTTATGAGGCAAGAATCACCCTGATACCAGAATCAGACAAAGATACAACAGAAAAAGAAAACTACAGACCAATATCTCTGATAAACACGGATGCAAAAATCTTGAAGAAAATATTAGGAAAGAGAATACATCAGCACGTCAAAAAGATTATACATCATGATCAAGTGCGATTCATCCCAGGGATGCAAGGGTTTTCAACAAATGAAAGTTAATATATGTGATACACCACATTTAAAAAAATCAAGGACAAAAAAACGTATTAATTTCTTATTAGATGCAGAAAAGGCACTTGATGAAATTCAACATCAATTCATGCTAAAGACTCAAATTAGGTATAGAAGGAATGTATCTCAACACAGTGAAAGCCATATACCACAAACACACTTCCAACACCATCCTGAATGGGGAAAAGCTGAAAGCTTTTCCTTTAAGAACAGGAAAAAGACTAGTATGCCCACTTTCACCAGTCCTATTTAACATGTTACTGCAAGTAATAGCCAGATCAACCGGGCAAGAGAAAGAATAAAGGGCATCCAAATTGGAAAAGATGAAGTCAAACTGTCTGTGTTTGCAGATGATGTGATCCTATACGTAGGAAAACCTAAAGACTCTACCAAAAACTCTTAAAGCTGATAAACAAATTCAGTAGAGTTGCAGGATACAAAAACAACACACAAAAATCAATAGTGTTTTTATACTCCAACAATGA
Source organism: Galeopterus variegatus (assembly GCF_000696425.1). Lineage (NCBI taxonomy): Eukaryota > Metazoa > Chordata > Mammalia > Dermoptera > Cynocephalidae > Galeopterus > Galeopterus variegatus. Next base: position 19,857 of record NW_007738858.1, read on the forward strand.
ACTAGCAGGAAAAGAAATCAAGAAAGCAAGCCTGTTTAAAATAGTAAAAATTAAAAAAAATTAAAAAAAAATACCTAGGAATGAACGATCTCGACAACGAGAACTACAAATCACTGATGGAAGAAATCAAAGAGGACACAATAATATGGAAGGACATCCCATGCTCATGGATTGGAAGAATTAACATTGTGAAAATGTCCATACCACCCAAAGTGTTCTACAGATAGAATGCAATCCCCATCAAAATACCAATGACATTCTTCACTGAAATAGAGGAAATGATCCTAACATTCAATGGAACAACAAAAGACCCTGAATAGCCAAAGCAATACTGAGCAAAAAAAAAAAAAAAAAA
>NW_007738858.1:26451-28030 GCF_000696425.1 Galeopterus variegatus
CGGGAGCGTCGCCGCGCTCCCAAGCGGCGCACTGTAGCAGTGCGCCACCGGGCCGGCCCTCAATCTCATCTTTTTAAAGAAGGTTTCCATGAATAAAACCCACAGTTCTTTTTTTTTGTGGCCCCATAAATGCATAGTTTATAACATTTAAATAGCATTTATAACATTTTATTCTAGCTGTTATTTTCCTAACCTCCCCCATTAGACAGACATAATCGAGAGTATCATATTTATCTCACGTGTTTTCAGCACATTTTCACAAAGTAAAGCAAATCATAGCACTCTTAAATATTTAATGTACAAATGAGGTGAATTTTCCTCACACATACACGTACAATTTGAGAAATTGTCCCTGAGATGTCTAAACCATGTGCAGACTGCAGGACATCACCTGTTTTGCATCCTCCCTTCTGATCTCATTTTATACATGGCTTCCCTCTGCTCAGTCTACTCTAACCACACTCACCTACTTCCTGGAAATCCAAGCACCTGCCTTGGAGCCTTGGCACTTTTCCTCCTGCTTGAGATGCTCTTTCTGCTTGTCTTGCTCTCCCATTTGACCCAGTTATCTGCTCAAATGTCACATTATTAGAGAAGTCTTCTGTGGCCAGTTTATAGCAGATAGCACCCTCTCACTACACTTCCCTCAACCAGCACTAAGGAGTCCTACCCTGCTTAATTTTGTCTAATGTGTCACTTAACTTATTTGTTTATAGTTCATGTCCTTCCATCATAATGTCAGTTGCATGATGTCAGAGATGTCATCTGTTTTATTTATGGCCGTATCCTCAGCATTTAGAATAGTGCTTAGCAGGTAGCTGTTAAATGAATGGATGAAGGAATGAATGAAAAGTGAATGAATGAAGCAAAGTACAGAGATACTTTCGTGACAGCATGGCTTGCAGCAGTCCTGCAGCAAATCTTTAACTCTTCACATAAGATTTTGTCCTCATCAACAAACTGAAATGTAAGGGTTAAAAAGTGACACTTTATCTCTGCCTTGCATATCTACCTTTGTCTTTTTCCCAGCACTGTGATCGGTTGGGACACTGTGCTTTGCATTTCTCCTCTAAATTTCTTCCTCCCACCAGATGGCACTATGTCTTCAATATTTTAGATTAGTTTTCTTTATTCTTCTCCATGCTATGCAAACCTTTATAGCTAAGAATGGGTTCCAGTTGGAAGATATACAAATGTTAATGAAATATGCTGACCTAACACCCCTAAATACTACTACTCTAAAATAAAAAACAGTCAAGCATATATTATATTTTCTGAAATATTTATAACAAACACAATAGCTGTAAGGACATTGACTCACACAACAAATGCCCAAAGAAAGTTGATTTAAGTGAAGATTAATATGGAAATGTTACTGCATCATCACACTGCAAAACTAAATCTATATACAGATAATAAATCAGGATGGATGTGGAATATATGACTGTACACACACTATACATTTTACATGACATAGTATACCAGCTAAATTTGCCAAAAAGAGCTGCTAAAGTCAGATTTGATAAAAATGATTTGTGTAACTTACACTGTGGGGCAGCCCAACTGCTGGAACATTTCA
>NW_007738858.1:28766-35895 GCF_000696425.1 Galeopterus variegatus
AAAGGGAGAGGTGCATTAGGTGTGGGCTTCTGCTATTCAGTTCCAAGTTTGTACAGACATACAGAAGGACTAAAGAGATCAACATGATTTTCTAACATATAGAATTATATATAATTATATCTAACTCACATAGAATTAAAAACAGTGTGGATAACACACTTTTAAGATCTTTTATTTACTTAAAAAATGCTCCTTAAGTAGTTGTAATGGTTCCTAGGTTTCACTAAAACAGCCTATTTCACAGTCAGCAATTTGAAAGTCTTTGAGAGGATTTAAAAATATCTTGCTTAGAATCACCTAAGGTATCAAACCAATGCTTCTTGAAACCTTTAAGTTATATTTCATCTTACTGTTATTCTTAGATCTACAATCTCTTTAAAGCAAAGTCTGTGGTTCCTCATAGATCTTTCAGCTTTTCTCCATGCATGTTTGGTTTGTGAGTATATTAAATACTTTTAACATACTTCTATTAAATATTTCTTTCCTGGGGAATATATAGTTCAGTTCTCTTTTTCATATTAGTAAGATTTTTAGGTCAGCCTGTTGTAAATCCTCTATTAATCAGGTGCTCCATAGTTTATAAACATTTCATCTTCTCTATGTATTTAAACTCAACCTACCTATTAACTTAAAGATGAAGAAAATAATTAAATCAGCAATACTGTCATGGTGTAATGCATAAATTAATGAAAATTTGTGTCGTGTATTTAAACTCAACCTACCTATTAACTTAAAGATGAGGAAAATAATTAAATCAGCAATACTGTCATGGTGTAATGCATAAATTAATGAAAATTTGTGTCTGCCTGAAGTTTAGTTTGTAGAAGTTAAAAACAATGAAAATTAGAATTTCTCTTACATCAGAGAATGATGCTAATGTAATTAACCTCCTGATGCATCTCCTTTCTTTGACAGCACTTATTTTTTAAACTATACACATTGGTTCTTGATTATTTCATATGATCATCTTGTTTTATAGCAAAGCTCCACCTTTGAAATTATAGTATATGTGGATTTACTCATACATATCTTTATTAATGGTGAGTATTACTGTTCTATTATTTGTAAATTATGAAACACTCCTATTAAGAATTATTAGAAAAGAGAAAATTAGATACTGAGAGAGAGAAAAAAAGGTAAAGAAGATGGCAGGGAATAAGTAGAGGATTTAGCAATAAGGCCTTGTGAATATTAAATAACAAAATAAAGAACAGATGGGACCTTTGGGTCTAACCCTTAAGAATGAACTCTGCTGGTAACTACAGTAGAGAAAAAAGCTGAGATATGTATTAGAAGGGTTCACCCAGACAGATTTTGTCAAGAGTAGTTTAGGGGGGTTAGCTAGGAAGTTCTGTTCCCATGCTACAAAACAAGAAACTCTTTGAACATGTGCGTGGACAATTATCCAAATATTGTATTAGCAACAATAAATAAAATTAATTTACAGTCACCCAAATAGTTAAGAGGTAGGACCAGTTAGCTTAAATTAATTATCAGCTTACTAGAATAAGTGTTTGTGCCAACTATATAAACTGTACTTGGAATAAATATTGGTTTGATTCAGAATCACAAATGATAGACACAAAGAAGAGTTGAATGGAAATCCTCAAGGAGAAAAATTAAAATAGAAATGATGGCAGCCTCATGATGATATAGTATAGCCTAAGTTACCCTTGATACACAATCAGAAGACTCCCTAGCAAGGCTGTGTGACTGACTCATCCTTTTGATAGGAGATTATTTTTCTTTGAACCAGTCAAGACCCACTGGCTGCTTAAACTTGTTCTCACTGACAGAGTAAGAAAGCAGCCCACTACTACATTATAATTATGCTATTGAAAAGGTTCCCATCATATAATGAAATTAAAAATTCTCCCATTTAAAACTGAACTTTGTGTTGCTAGAGCAATAATTCTAAAAAATGACTGTTGACTTCCTTCGGCTTTTGAAAATGTGATAGTTACATAAATAACTTGGGGTTGAAATAATCTGAAGAAGCTTCAAGAGTTTCAGTGGCAGAAAAAAAAAATTTCAGGAATTTTTCAATTTTTTAGGGAGAAAAATTTTTCTGGGATTCTAAATTCTCTGTAGGATATAAATTTACCTAATAACTGGAGGGCATTTTTACTGATACGTTGTTAAAGAATGGTGAGAGTTTTTCTGTGTATCACATTGCTGGCATTGTAGTGTATGGACTCAGCTCTGACTTAGTGGTCATTGTAAAATTATGCTTGGTGCACTTAGCTGAATGGTATAAAAGAATATACCACACCATAACAATTAGAACAGGGGCAACTTCATTCTTACTGCCATATGAGGAAACAACGAGAAGTTGGCAGTTTGCGGCCTAGAAGAAAGACCTCTCCAGAACCTGACCATGCAATGCTGACATCTCAGACTTCCAACCTCCAGCACTGCAGAACTCCAACCTCTCTGATTCACGTGCCACATTCACTTTATTGGAAATGCCCCTGACCAGCAATGGAAAAGGAAAGGGACACACTGCAGCTTTAATTGTTGCGGGACCCAGGTTTTCTCCGAGCACTGCATATACACTTGGAGACCCGGGAAGAAGGTCTGATGGAGATTGTGGCTCAGCTGAATCACTTCGGATTACATACACAGTCATAGAAGTGAAGTCAGCACCACTCCTTGTATGAAGGAGAAAACCAAAGCTCTACAAGTGGCTGTGAGGCCCCCCACAGCCACCGTGCAGTCTGATTACAGCTATGATTACGACTCTACTGGTGGTGGACGGCCCTAGTGTCCCTTTTCAAGAACTGCTGACCTATCACTTCGTTTCTAAGCCTGTGACCTACATGTGCCCCTTAGATCTTACAAAGATCAAAGTAAACATAAAAAGGTGTGGGGGTGGGGGGTTGGGGGGGAGAATAGGGGCGATTTCTTGGTTCATTATAGTGCCTTGACCCTCTGGATAATATTTTAGAGGAAATAATTAAGAGGCATTTATAAATGCCAAGAAGATATATAAAAGGTGGAGAAAGTGACAGAAAGTTTTCAGTGGGACTTCTGTTTATTGATTTCTTGGTTCATTATAGTGCCTTGACCCTCTGGATAATATTTTAGAAGAAATAATTAAGAGGCATTTATAAACGGTTGGAGAAGATGCCGTATATCTGTTTCTCATTAGTCCCAAGAAGATATATAAAAGGTGGAGAAAGTGACAGAAAGTTTTCAGTGGGACTTCTGTTTATTATATTTCATTTATCTCCTTTGAGTAGAATAGCCATATTCCTTGTTAACCATATACACACAACACCTAAGGGAATGCTGGTTTCTAAGAAAGAAACCTAAAAATCTTCTTCCTCCACAGCCAAACTTTTTTTTCTCCTACCTGCCTTATTTTACTGGGAAGAGAAAAAGTGCTTATGTAGATTCCAGAACACAGGCTAACTGAGATAAATAAATTTTCTAAAAGCAAAATTTGAAAGGGGGAATTGTAAATATACCTATACTAATTGAACACGTCATTTATTTATTATTTTTGGTGATCTTGGTTGTAGTCCTCTGTAAATCAAAGAGGTAAAATATTAGGCTATGGTTTAGATTTTGAGTTGTGAACAGACAAAAAGATCATTTGTCCAGCTTTGGGTTGTGTCTCTCTAGGATTGCACTGCACAGAGCATCTCCCAGAGTGCAGCTTAGCTCTTCAAAGCTCAGCATTGTGGGACTGCAGTTTAGCTAATAAAAAATTTACTTTTATCATCTGGACCTGTATTGTTCTTAAACAAGAGATTGTCTAAGTGGTTCTGAAATTCCTGCCACTATAGTAATAACTCTTCTTTATTCTATCCTGATTTTATTTGAAATTGTAAGTCCAATTGATCCATTTTCTGATCTCCAGTAGCCCCTGAGAATGCACTCAAATACCAAGTCTTTTCCTTGGAATGTGGCTGTCTTGGGGTCACAATTTGCTAAAATTATTGTGACATTGCATTACGACCTAACATGTTAGAGCCCTGATAATCCTTTTATCTGAATATTAGTGCAGACCCACTTCAATCTTTGAAGGCAGTCTTGGCTTTGCCTGTAGATACCGGCCCCAAAGGCTTGTATGAGTGGCTTTCTAATCAGGTTTGTGCCCTTTAGGCTGTTCAACCTTTACAAGAGGATGGCAGTGCTATACCCAGCTTTTTGGCTGTTCAAGCATGCATGACATGCTTGACAAGCAATCTAGAATAGCGTTATTTGAGCCAATTTTCATAGCATTCCTATACTAATTGAACACGTCATTTATTTATTATTTTTGGTGATCTTGGTTGTAGTCCTCTGTAAATCAAAGAGGTAAAATATTAGGCTATGGTTTAGATTTTGAGTTGTGAACAGACAAAAAGATCATTTGTCCAGCTTTGGGTTGTGTCTCTCTAGGATTGCACTGCACAGAGCATCTCCCAGAGTGCAGCTTAGCTCTTCAAAGCTCAGCATTGTGGGACTGCAGTTTAGCTAATAAAAAATTTACTTTTATCATCTGGACCTGTATTGTTCTTAAACAAGAGATTGTCTAAGTGGTTCTGAAATTCCTGCCACTATAGTAATAACTCTTCTTTATTCTATCCTGATTTTATTTGAAATTGTAAGTCCAATTGATCCATTTTCTGATCTCCAGTAGCCCCTGAGAATGCACTCAAATACCAAGTCTTTTCCTTGGAATGTGGCTGTCTTGGGGTCACAATTTGCTAAAATTATTGTGACATTGCATTACGACCTAACATGTTAGAGCCCTGATAATCCTTTTATCTGAATATTAGTGCAGACCCACTTCAATCTTTGAAGGCAGTCTTGGCTTTGCCTGTAGATACCGGCCCCAAAGGCTTGTATGAGTGGCTTTCTAATCAGGTTTGTGCCCTTTAGGCTGTTCAACCTTTACAAGAGGATGGCAGTGCTATACCCAGCTTTTTGGCTGTTCAAGCATGCATGACATGCTTGACAAGCAATCTAGAATAGCGTTATTTGAGCCAATTTTCATAGCATTTTCAATGTTTAATATGTTCTCACTTAATATCAAAAACTCAGCTAAGAGAATTAGTATTTATGGAAGACTAAAGAACATACAGAGCACTGATTCCTCCAAAATAAATGTTTAGAAATTTACTATCATTTTTTAATAATAAAAAATATTTTCAAAAAAACTAAACAGGACTTTCAGAATTAAAAGTGAATTGCTTCCTACCTGGAAACCCAGATCATCCATTGGAACACATTTTGAAAACCATTGCCATAGTGACGCTCAATTTTCTCGTTGGATTGTCCAGAACAACAAACTTCCGCAGAGCTGGAGAAAATTGTTCTGGCTTCCTGTAGAACAGCTTTTATTGAATTATATGTTGCCAAGATCATATTGGCTTGCACTGAGAGATAAGAAACAGTCTTGTTTTTGTTGTTTTAATGTTGAAATTGCTATACATTATATTGTATGGCTTGTTATGTATTTGGACCTGAGCTTTTCTCTCCAGTCTTACTATAGGGAAGAGTTTGTTTGTATCTAAAGTGTACTGTAGATCATATAACTGGTTATAACTCTGGAAGGCATAGAGGCATATTTCTGGTTCTACTGTAAAACTTAACTAGGTCTTGACGGCATGTAGTAACCTAACTTTTGGCTATAATCTGTTTTTCATGTTTTTCTTTTGTTTCTGTAGGTTTTTAAAGTCTTTGCTGAGTTACTTCTTAATGCAGCTCTTTTTAATGTGATAGAATCAGTTTCTGATGTTTTCAAGGACACCACTCTAACTGAGCCATACAATATGATTCATCTGAGTATGTGTGTGTGTGTTTATACATATATACTATGCACATTTATTAAATATATACATATATATTACATACATGGTACACCCATTTATATAAATAAATACATATATTTATATATATATAAAAATACAAAATATTCATTATTGTGATCTCTGGTAATGACATTATGATGACCTTGATATATTACTTTATGTTTTCCAAGTTGTCTTTAATGACACATTTTATTTTAAAATCAGGAAAAGCATGATAATTAAATAATACATAATTTAATTTTTTTGTATACTGTAAGGGAAGATAAAACTTAGTATTTTTCTAAATAGTTAATAACTTTCTCAGCATCGTTTTTGAAAAGATCCATCATTTCTCCATTAATATAAAATGCCCCTTTATTATATGCTAATTTCCTATCATTTGTCAGAAGCTAAGGGTGATCTAGCCCAACATTGATTCTTTGCTTCCTCCTCAGAAACACAACTCAAGTGTTTAGCTAGGCAAATTGCCACCTAAAGTCAAACTCTACACCTTCCTCCTCCTTGCAACAAGGTGTGACATTGTAACTAGGTTCTGGCCAATGAGACCTACACAAGATTATCACACAGGCCACTGTGCAGGGCTGATTAAAGAGAACTCACTCATCAGAGAGGGACCACTCTTTTGCTCCTTTGCCTTTCCTTTTTCTTCTGACCTGCAGTGTGGAAGTGATGGATGGTGTTTCAGCAAATATATTGGATGAAAACATAGCCCAAAGTATAGAAGCCACACATAGGATGGAGCCACACACTGAGAGCATCTGGGTGGAAAGCCTCACATTTGGTCGACACTATGGAGCTGCCTTGCCAGCCCTAATCTGGCTGCCTCTAGACTTTTTTTTTCTATGTAAAATACAAATACATGGATTCTATTTATACCTTTGTTCTTTGGGGCTTTTTTTCTTGCTTCTAGTTTCAGAACTTCTTCCAATAAGTTTGTGGCATTTTATTCTAATTACTGCAGCACTTTAATGCAGCTTAATAATTTATGGTGTACTTTCCCCTCACATTTATTTTGACTGTTTCAGCCCTGGCTTTTCAATTGTACAAGCTTAAGTAACATTTTTATATTTACAAACCATTTTTTCAGAGAATTTCATTATAATTATGTTATGCTTTTGACATATTTATGGCATATGAATTACGGTATGTTTACACTATTAACTTTTCTTCTTCAGTGCTGGAATACATGACTTCATTTCTAGTTATTTTTGGGTGCTCCAATGAAGTTTTTGTAATTTACTTTATTTAAATTCTGCACATTTCTTTATAAATTTATTGTAATTTATTTACAATTTTTGGACAAAGTATTTTCACTTAGATTTTTC
>NW_007738858.1:36444-37636 GCF_000696425.1 Galeopterus variegatus
TTATAAATTTATTGTAATTTATTTACAATTTTTGGACAAAGTATTTTCACTTAGATTTTTCAAACAGATTATTCTTGGCACATAGCAGACTATCAAATTTATATTAATTTGGTAATTAGACATTTTTCAGAGTTCATTTATGAGTTTTAATCATGCTTTAGTTGACTTTATTGGATTTCCATAGTAGGCAATAACATAATGTGCAAATATTGATAATTTTACCACTTTTTTCTGAAAGTTATTTGCCTGGATTTTTTTTTTTTTTTGGTATTATTGCATTGATTAGAATATGTAGATAACACACATTCAATATAATGTTGATAGGAGTATATAATACTATTGCTCCTGACTTTAACGGTAATTCTATTTTTCTACCATTGGATGTTATGTTGGTTTAGATACAATTTTTTACCATGTTGGGGATGAATCGTTCTGTCCTACATTACCATGTCTTCATTTGTACTGAATTAATAGAATAAAAATCTCTTTAACATAATCATTTTAATTCCCTTGGAACTTCCACTAGAAGAATATTAATTATTCTGAGTCTCATGTTTTATTGGACATTTTGGTTCACTCAATAAACATTTTGTATTACTAATTCCTTTTTGCTTCTCACTATCTTAGATATAATATTCACCAATTATTTTGGCCATCGATCACTTAACATTATGATCTTTTATCGTTTTTTTCCAAAGTTTTATTCAATTTGCTTGTTTGATGCCTCCTGTGCACACTGTATAGATTTGTGTAGTGATAATTATAACGAAGCAAAATTATAATTATAGTTTGGTCAGTATAGGAGGTTAGAGTGAATTTTCTCATGGGTCCTTCACTAATGGACAAGAACTGGAGGCAGAGAGTTCTCCCTTGGAGTATGGACCTTGTCCTCTGGGCTGGAAAACTTCATTTAATTTCTTTTATTATTTTAATTTGATTTTAAGAAAGAAGAAAATGCCAATACATATTAGGAATTTAACCATGTTAAACTAGAAGTCAATACTCGAGCAATACTTGATCCAGGAGAAGAAAACTTGATATGTTTTCTTCAGGCCCATCATTATCATCATCATCATCACTATGACCATCATTTACTATTCACTTATATTTACCAAGAAATTAAATGCTTGTTTGATATCAAAAATGAGATAGTTATTCTCTGAAACTGTGCAGGTCATTATTCTAGTCATTC
>NW_007738858.1:39272-40599 GCF_000696425.1 Galeopterus variegatus
GTAGTAAATACCACCCTTCTCCAGATTCAACATTGACAAAAAAGTCTTCCTAGTCTTGTTGCTCTGGTGGCCATTTCAATAAGAGTCTAGGAGAGGAGGAAGTTAAAATGTGCATTCAACTCACATCAGTTCATTCAGCAAATAATTTTTTTTATCATCCACTCTGTTCCAGGAACTATTATAGGCAGTGAGAAATAGCAGTGGGCAAGAAAGTGACCATCCTCACTTGCAGGGAGACTTCAGCCCCTTGGGATCTTACTAGGAAATTATTCCACCTATTCATTTTGAATTATAGCTTATCTTGAATTATGCGTATTTAGCATAACGGGCTTATTTTTCAAAGTGATTTATTAAAGAGGAAAAATAAAATATTAACTATGTACACATAAAAGAGATTTCACATGAGGCCTATCATTCAAGCACAATGAGCCTTCACTAAGAATCCTCCGACAGTGGCTCTGTTGTGTGACAATCTCTTTGTACCTTCATTCTTTAACTATGTAACATGCATGACATATTTAAAAATCCCTAGGCCATTGAAGAACAATTTCACTGTCTATTGGAATGTCTAATCACAAGACAACATTATTTTTATGTTCCACTCCTCACTTAAAAAATTTACTCACATATGTGATAATCTCATACTTCTTTACTCAGAATTTTAAAATCTATTGACACAACTTTATTCTCGTAAGTCTTAAAGTTTTCCATAACAAAAAATAAAGCCATAGGAAAGTTTTGAAATTACATATTTATTTTCATATTCTGGTCTGAATAATTGGATTAAATGCTTTCAAAAATAGTAGTTATGCTTAATAGTAGTTAATCTTTATAATACATAAATTAATAGTATTAAAATACAATCCGTCTAGTATTTTTCATTTCAAAGCTCTACTACAAATCTCTTTCAATTTATTCAGTACCTGATTTTTGAATAACAGACCCGTTCTTTCTTGCTCATTTCTGTTTGGATACAGGCTCAATACATATAATTCCACATTTCTCTGTCATCATCATTTCTAACATAGGTGCTCACTGCTACCATGTCATGTCTATGTAAAGCTAATTCACCCCTCATTTTTCTGACGAGATCGGGTGCGTTCAGGGTGGTATGGCCATAGACCACCCCTCATTTCTCTATTAAGTTTTTTTTTCTGGTTTTATATTTAAAATAGAAGTTTTAATTGTGTCTGGGTAAATTGTCACAGTTCCAGTGACAGTTTTGGGATCTCTGATTACAAATCTCTTACACAGAAGCTCTGTTTCACTAAACCAGTTTAGGTGCCTGAGGCCTTTTGGTGTTAATAGTCTCTATTGCTGCAGTCAC
>NW_007738859.1:0-2001 GCF_000696425.1 Galeopterus variegatus
GTCTGTTTTGTTCATATCAGTACACCTGACAGCAGAAGCATTCCTTGCTCAGGGTAAAGCACTCAATAAATATTTGTGGCCTGAAAAACAGCTAACAGACACAGAGCAGCTACCAGCAGCCAGGCACCGCGCTGAGTGCTTTCCTTGCGTTGTGTTATTTAATCCTCGCAGGAGCCTTACGAGTTTCCTTAGGAGAAAGCACAGATCAGAGAAGTTAAGACATTCACCATGGCTTCTGGTTAGAGACTAAGCTGACACTGAACTCACCTCTGTCTTATTCCAATCCCATGTTGCAACCACAAAGGAAAACTCATTTGATAAAGAGAAGCTGCGTTGCTGTTTTGATTATTGCTGTCGATATGATTATCATCCCCCCATCGGAGACCTTACTTATTTTCATAGCACACAGGAGACTATCAGCAGCTGGGATAATTAGAACAGGACATGAGAACCCCTTTGGACGAATGCCTTCTGGAATAACACTGTGCCAGTTTGCTCAGCTTGGAGAGATTCATCCTATCCTTGAATTGTATGACCGTTTCTCGCTGAACAGCTGTTGGCCAATTGAGAACTAATTAGTCCTTCAGCATAAGTACCAGCTGATCACAGAGGGCACTTCCTCCCACCAGTTGCAGCTCCAGATGCTGGCCAAGTGTTTTAAACGGCAACTCGGAGGATAAGGCTATATTCTGGTATGTGAAGATGTCATCTGGGCAGAACCACCAGAGTGCTTGTGACAAATGCTGACTCCTGGGCCTAACTTCAGGCCTACAGATTCATATGCTTCCACGTGTCTCTTGGGCTCACTAACATCTGAGAGTCCCTGTGTTGTCTGGCTTTGGGAGATCTGAGGAGATGCCACTTGTCTCTAGGTTTACATTTTTCAAGTCCTGCTTCTCAGAGGACAGTTTCATTAGGTTGGGAAACCTTATACAACGATTATGACACAAAGTTTTAGTAAGGCACACCTGGAGCATAAATAAAGTCAGGTAAGAATTCTCCCTGTGGGCCTGGAGAATCTAATAAAGGCCAAGGAAAGAATTAAGACAGTGTCCTTATGGAGGAAGCAGCCAGCCTAGGGCCTTTGAAGCCGTGACTAAGGGAAGAGCCCAGGTGGCTTTGCTTTAAGTGGCACAAATTCCTCATAGCCCTCATGGTTGACTCAACAGAAGCCACAAATTTGAGGCTTATGGGCTGGATCTGCCACAGATGTGTCGCCTGCATGGTGTTGAAAACAATTTTGAATCATATATCACATTTACAAATCAAGGGTGTTCACATAAGAATCTAGGTCTCTGACCTCTCTTGATAACCCCCCAAATGTGGCAATGACCAGTCTTCTTTTCTGAACTAGCAGTTGGTGAAATTTCAGCAGACACTGCACTCACCCCCCGACCCCTGTTGTCCAGTTCACCACTGTCCCTCCCCACCCTCTGTGGCTATACACCCGGCCACTTCCCTCATTTCCGTTCCCTACCTGGCCCACCCAAGCGTTTGCACTCAGGACCTGCACCTTTCTACCAGGACATCTAATCTGATATCCTCTCATTTTTTAAAAACATGGTTTCGAGAGACATAATGTTAGGAGAGGGGACATGTAAAATGCTGCATAGTGGATTGTATTACATTAACCAGTAGGACATACCACTTCAGAAATTTAAAAGGTGGGGTGTTTCTAGATGGTGTGGATATATTCAACCCACCTTCAGGCTAGGATTTTCTCACAAGTTACTGAAGGATCTCTTCTAAGAATTTGTGATTATTTTTCATTTATTGAGCTCTACATAGTATAATCGTTTGGAAGAAGATATTTAAAAGGAGATGTCTATAAACCCATATTTCCTTTCTAAGATGGTGGGAAGTATTGCCGATTAACTGTCATTTATTATTCTTTTTATTTCAGAGAGCTACAAGAACAGTTAATCAGAAAACCTGACCTTATATAGCATGGGGCGTGGATAAGCGGATTTTCCCTTGAGTTTACATTTCAGCTGGAATCTG
>NW_007738859.1:2566-22831 GCF_000696425.1 Galeopterus variegatus
ATATAGCATGGGGCGTGGATAAGCGGATTTTCCCTTGAGTTTACATTTCAGCTGGAATCTGAAAGGTGAGTAGGATTTAGCTACGAGGACAGCTAAAAAGGGCATTGCAGACAGAGGGAAGATAATGAGCTGAAAGGAAAGGGAGGAAATGTTCAGTGGGAGACCATTCTTTAGGTTCCTCTGGCATCTCATTGAGATTCCCCATTATTTACAACCTTTAGTCTCTGCATTCTCTTCTCTAATTAACATCCCTCTCAGTCAAATTCATATTCCAAAACCTCCATTTTTCTAATATGAATCCCTTGCTTTAAACATTTTACACTAGCCAGCATTCATTGAGTGCCCACTGTTTCAGGCACTTTACATGCATTCTTTATTTCATGTCACCTTCACAGGACACTGCAAGTTTGGCACCAATGGCCCCACTCTGTAGATAAGAAAAATGAGACCCAAGGCCACACCGATGGTAAAAGGCAGAGTGAAGCTTCAAACACTGTCCATTTAACTGCAAATTATCAGTCCTCCTTCCACTTGACCTATCCTCAAATTTGGGTACCGGTGGTGGTGATTTCAGGGATTACTCCCAATCACACGGTAAATAAGACACACACCCCAGAAGCATCAATATTACTCAGATTGTGGTGGGAGAACCAATACTTTATAAATCCTTTCATCCATTCAACTATTTTGTGATCAATGGTCAGTAAGAAGCCAGGACACTCCGCAGGGAGTGGCGCCCAGACATCAGTACTTTTTGAAGCTCCCTGGGTGACTGTAATGTGCAGCAGTGTTGAGAATCCCTGCTGGACATGGCCTGTCTTGTTTTATCTTCCTCCTTATCACTCTTTTCCAACCATACTGGTCTTCATCTTGAACAAGTCAGGCAAACATATGCCTCAGAGCCTTTGTTCTAGCTGGTTCCTCTCTCTGAAAGTCTTTCCTCCCTATATACTTCCTGTGTAACTCTCATATCCTTCTAATCTGTCTTTGCTCAGAACTTCACCTTCTCAATGAAGACTACCCTGACCACCCTATTAATATGGCAACCTATTCTTTCTAACCTTCTAGATTTTTGACTGAAGTTTATAGTTCATTATTTGTCTCCATGCCAGAATGTAAGCTCTGTAAAGGTAGAGAACTGTTTTGTGTATTCATGGGCTCTTAAGCACCTTACCTAGGTTTAGAATTATCTTAAGTTTGTATAAGCATTTACTGTCATGCTAGAGCTGTGCTGACACAGTAGCCACTAGTCATGTGTGGCTATTGAAATTTTGAAATTCAGCTAGTCTGAATTGAGGTGAGTTGCAAAATACATGCTAGATTTTGAAGATTTTCTACCCCTCAAAAAGTAAAATATCTCATATACTTAAAAACTATTACTTTTTGAAATATTTTGAACATATTGGATTAAATAAAATAATTAATTTTACTTTTCTCTATTGTTCTTAATGTGACTACGAGAATATATAAAATAGTACATATGTGGCTCATGTTGGACAGGGCTGAAGGACTATAGCCTTTACATAGACAGGCCTTACAAGTGATTAGGGCCCAGATGTCTTATAACTCAGTTTTCTTTTATTGTCCTGCCAACATTAGTCAGTTTTGTATTCAAATCAGTGATATTATTTCAGCATTTCCCTTTTCACTGGCAACATAAAAAAATCCTGTTTTTTAAATTCTTACTGAATTTTATCCTGTTTCCATCATTAATCAACTAAATAGAACTTTGACATGTGCTTTTTGTGTAAGCATTGCTATCAACATTTTGAGAATTATGTTGATCACACTTATCTTTTGAATGTGTCAATGGGGCCTCTGTAGTATTCTCCACAAGAGTTTTAAATATTAAGTAGTGAGAGCAAGAGCATGTACTTGAAATGTGAGAACACTGAGTCAACAGGTAGTGGGGATGTGGAAGGTGGAAGAGCCATTTATCAAGGTGAAGCATTAGGGAGGTCTAAAGGAGTTAAGAATTAATTCAGTTTTAGATAGAGTAAGTGCACGATTCCTCAAAGAGTAGATGCACCTCTCACAGGAGGTAGCCTAGGATCATGAAGGCTAAAAACCTTGCTCAAGCCTGTACAACTAAGTGTCCTGAATCAAAGCCAATGTTATCACTTTCATATAAAGGTTAGCTGCTTTCCAAATTGCTTTTAATTATTAGCTCATAGGTTTTCCCACAATTCTTGGAAACAGGTGGGGCTTAATTTTATTTTAGATGTAGGCCCAGATGCAGAATGAAGCTTCTCATTTCAGGCTCCATAATCAAATCGATTAGAGATTACATGCTACACGTTAGACTCCTGGCTCATAGCTCTCTCCACTCTACCACTCCAGTAGCTCCAAGCATGAGAAAGACAGTCTCAAAATGGGATTCTACTGTCAGTCTCCACCTAGGTCTTTGAGTTCCAAGTCAGACCCCATGGTTCTGCTCTACCTAAATAACACCACTTCACTTTACTATGCTGAGCCATCTTTTAAATCGTAGCAAAAGCTTTTTATCATCAGCATTCTTCCTTTGTGGACCTCCCCCAGGTACTCTGGCATGCCACATTCTAGGTTCCCATCACTTTCACACTAATTATAACTTTTTACTAGTCTATCTCTACCATAAGCAGTGAGCCCCAAATTAAAGCTTCTTTGGGAGATAATTGGTGCTTAATAAAAACTGGTTTTCCTATTACGCACAGCATCAAACCATTTATGCTTAAGATACATCAGGGCTTAAACCATAAAATTTTCATGCCTTAAAGCTCACAACTGGGGGCAGGGCTAGTTGGAGGCTTAAATGTAAAGATGGGTACACGTCAAGTTACTGACTTTTAGGTAGGCTTCTCAGATCAATGTAGGACATCTCCAGCACCTACCCACCCACCTGGTTTGTTGAGCACCCCAAGGACATATACCCATAGGAATGTCATAGTTTGTACGTACTTGGCAGTTACAGGAATATACCTATGCCCCAAAGCTTCCTCGGCACCAGCCATTTGTTGGTTTCATTTTAATCTCAATACATGCTAACACACATTATAATGATTATATATTTACCAAAGTTTCAGATCATATTTAACAAAAAAGGTTACAAAGACATAACTATTTTCTTCCATTTTCTTAGCCAAAGACCCTCTTGAAAAATTCACTTAATTTGTACGGATAATTATACTACATAAGGCAAACAAAAGAGGCATGTGGCTATATTAACTCTTCCTAGACAACACTACCAACTGAATAACCAATACTCCAAAATTTACAGCTTATAACACAACTTTTATTAGAAAAGTTATACATAACATAGCATCAACTATTTTCAAGAACAATATTAAACCCGATAAGCAACAAAAACCAGACTAACAAAATGTGTAACAAGAAACTAATGAACTTTCTATAATCAAACATTCAATTATCTACAATGTCTTTTTACAAAGGGGGAAAAATCCAAGGTTTACAGGCACATCATATTGAAAATAAAGCTGCAATAGCAATTTACACAATTACCATTCTCAAGAAACTGAATCATTAAAACAGTAACTACGAGTTCACAAATTTAAAACATTTCACATAATTTTAAATTACTGGGTATACACTGAAGTCTGAGTTTCAAAAGTGATTTTTGTCCCACAAAAGTGCCAACACTTAAGCTAGAACTTTCAGTGTAATTTTTCCCTAAAAAGTTAAGACATGTTTTGATAATCATAACAGTCACATAATTTCTGGTGTTATCTGGTCTGTTAATAATAAAGCCTTTATTTGGATGTGTGTTTTTCTTCACTTAAATTATAGGAAACCGGATACAGGATTTCAGTTGCAAAGCTGTTAAAATAAAATTCCAAACACAAGAGTGTACAGCATTGGAAAAAGAGATCAGTACTAAAATTTATAATAAATATCAGAGAAGCCATTAGTTTTTACAGCGTTGTCTGCTTAAAGGTTAAGTCTACCAGATGTATAATTTCCCATCGGCTTGTCCTTTTAGTAGGCAGAGCAATTTCGATTTTCATGATCTGAATACTCAAACAAATATATCCAAACATCTTTTTAAAACTTTGATTTATAGTTCCTGGAAAGTTATAAAAGTTTTTTATAGTCATTCTACTCTAATAAGTCTATTTCTGCTCATTTTAGAGGCTCACTAAAACAACAGATTTCAGGACTGCAAGTTCATCACAAAGACTCAATGGAATGATTTACAAAACAGAACACTTTAAAGCAAATCAGTCCTATCTTTTTGTAGCTGAAGGGGACTGATCAGTCACGACATAATTTCACATACACCCTTGCTCCTTATTGAATTACACTTTAAAACGTGTTGTGTCTGTCAGGTACCATCCCTAAGTACAGTGGTTAATAAGACGATTGCCGGTGTTACTGATGTAAAGACATCTTTTCTTCCCTGTCAAAGACTCATACCATAGTTCTTAATTAAACAGTTGGGCATTTCCCCAGACAGGTTTTCCTTTTTGATACAGTAATGGAGAACTAAGATAAAAATCATGACTTTTGAATGCTACTTAACATTATTTCATGCACCAATATTGCACACATCTGTTGTGAACTGTTAAAATAATCTTCTGGATCCTTGGCGTGCTGCTTTCTCCATCAGAACACAGACACAACCCATATAAGCAGTTTCCCTTAAAGATGATGTTGATAAATTTAAAATACTGAAAAAAAAAAATGAAGGAAGAAAAAGGCAGAGACTTTGTACAGACAGACATCTAAATTTTGTTGAAGGGTTTTGTGTGCCCTACACACGGGGGCAATTTGTATGCACACTAGTGAAATAAACACTAGCCATAATGCTTCTAGCTCCTCAAATTATATGGAACCTTGGTCCAGGTGTTGCAATGATATCACTGTATGGTTCTTCCTGGGTCAGCTCGATAGCTTGCTGCTTTTTAAGAACCAAGAAGCTGTAGAACTTTGCTGCAGCTTGCTTTCTGTTTGTGTTTCGACATAACTCAAGTAAACTGATAGATTCAGCTCCAGTTTTTGCAAGAGCTCGCTGAAATAAAACAAAAAGAGAGGATGAATTAAAGTAACCTGCACAATAAAGCAGTAATTTAAAAAGGATGCCAATTTTGCTTACTGGCAAAAGTGCACCTTTTTGAACAGTATGTGAGTTATTCTCATGTTAAGAAGGTAAAGGACCAAAGCGTATTATGGTACCTTTAAAACCAAAAGAAGAAGTTCAAGAAACAAGTAAAGCTTTTCTGACATGTATTAAAATAACTCATTTCTTTGGACATCTAATATGATATAGCAGTAAAATGTAGCACTTAAAAGTCTTTATAAATTGAAAAAAGCTTTTAAGTCAACTGTCCTTTGGATATATCTTAGAGAACCTTGAGCAATGTGCCAAGTATCTCATAGATGCTTGAAATACCTTGTCTGTGTCTGGTTCATTAAGGCCCAGGGATAAGTGACATCTAATGCTACACAATATGACTCAACAAATTTAATGAGTGAACACATTAAATTTGCTTAACCAAATGTAGGAAGATGCAGACATACAAGAGTTTCATAAAATACCACCACAGTTCTGCTTTTCAGGATAACCATGGGAAAATATTCTCCTGGATGCCTTCCAGGCTTACTCCTAGCCTAACAATTTATATATTTAATTAAAATATTTTAAAATAATGTAGTTCCAGAAAAAGTCTGTCAAAGATATGTTTTCTGGTTACAGCATATAACTTTTTCTTTGAGGGAACAATGCCAAACGTCTTAGAGGAAGCAGTTTTCTCTAAGATTACACTGGCATACCTGAAGACCATGAAGCATCTGCTGAGTTCTCTTGTTCCATCTTCTTTCTTCTTGATCCTGATCACCCCCCGAAGCATCTTCATCCTGAATATAAAAGAAAAAGAAAAAAGCTGACAAAACTAAACTGCTCTGATGCAAAATTTTATACAATGACCTCAATGACCCAGAAATAAGGGAGAAAAAAGGAACTTGAACAGTTAAAACACTTAGGAAATCAGTCCTAAAGCACCTCTACTTTTTAAACAAGAAAAGTTATTCAAGCCTTTACTCAGACTATTTTACCCACCTTGGTCTAATGAAAAGAAAAACAAAACCCAGACAAATGGAAAATGATTAGTTATCGGAGTTCCAAGGCAAAGACAGAGAATAGATTATTCCAGTGGCAGATGGTAATACAGTAAGAACTAACCATTGCCCACAAGATAATAAAAGCAGCTATAAGCAATTTAGAAACCAAGCAAGAAATCAGTGTAAGACAGCCCAGGTTTTTCAAAAGCTCACAAGGGAGCCAATAAGTTATGGCACAGCATAAAATTTGATGTTCTTAATGATGATCTATACCACTAAGAATCTGGTTAAATCTTGCTCATATTTGAACATTTTTCATCACTCTGAGGGTCAACATCAATTAATTTAGCTCTGATATGGGAGGTAAAAGAGAGCTAGTTGAAGACTTTTGCTAAATCTGAAGTGGGAATTTAATCAGATATTTCTTTTATGATTTCCTTACCTCCTCCTCTTCATCATCTTCTTTCTCCTTCTCTTTTTCCTTCTCTTTTTCTGGCAGAAGTTCTAACTCTGGTATTAGCTGACAGATATTTGGAGGTTCTTCTGGGGGAAGCTCTACAGGTGGTATTTCCATCTGCTCTACCTGCTGCGGCTTAAAGCAATAAAAATAATACAATTTAAGATGAATGTTTTTAGGGTAGCTTCTTTTAAATTGTAAATACATAGCTGCTGAAGTTTTCTAGATGGAAAAAAAATCAAAATTGATCATAGTACGTATATTGTTCTTTTTCTTTTACTGTAAAGCTCCCAACATTAATGTAGCTTACAAAAGAAGTTAACTATTATCTTATTATTTTAAAACATAAGTGTTTCATTTTATACTTCCTTTTTAGGAGTCAAATACTTAAAGTATTTGTCTATGTGAGAAATTTGCAAATAACAAGAAAAACTATAAGCAGTAAAACAAAAGCAAAAACTTTATCTAATACCATTTTAGAGAAAAAGACAAAAAAAAGCCATTGGCTCCATGGCAAAATAAAAACGTGAATAAACCCAGTCAACTATTACTGCATAAAATTGCCTTAAGGTTATTACAATGTAACTTAAAATCATAAGCTTTAACTCTTAGTAAGAGTCATGGAGCTCTTTTGGCAGCAAATAGGGATGAGGAAACTACTTTTCTGAATCTCTTTCCTCTCAGGCTTAATATAAACAGTTCAGAATATTAAAAAACAGTCCTTAAGCCAAAGAATTACCAGAAGAAGAACAGTATTAGAGTCACCTACACCTGGTTCCCATTCCCATTCCTGAGTTCATATAGAAAAATGCTCTTACTGACAACTCCTTACCACCAGAGGGCACAGAGAACTAGTTCTGAAAACTGTCAGAGTATTCTACTGTCAATACCTCTTGATGGCAGCTGCACCAGGAGCATAAGGTTACCAAAAAGCCTTCTTGTGCTCAAATTTACTTATTGTATAGACCTGAGATTGGGAAGCCCTAAACCAGACCCAACTACTTCCTCTATACTTAGTTTTCCTATCCTAGCTAAACTTAATTGTAGACAAAGTCTGAATGAAGAAGCCAGATAGTGCTTTACTTTTTTTCAGCTATTTGACAAGAATATTCTGATTACTTAATAAGATAATCTTAAACTGCCTTGCTAGCTAAACTTAATTGTAGACAAAGTCTGAATGAAGAAGCCAGATAGTGCTTTACTTTTTTCAGCTATTTGACAAGAATATTCTGATTACTTAATAAGATAATCTTAAACTGCCTTGTATTACAGATATGCAGGAATGTTTGCTAAAGAATAAACCAGAAAGATCAGAGTCAAGGATTCCATATTAGCCAAGGATGCCTACTTTGGATGACTCTGAAGCAGGACTATTCAAACAAAGTTAGACGGACTCTGTGGACTCCCCGAACACTTTATCTTACTCAGAAGAGATTGTATTCCTATCCTCAGTTGCCATTCTTCCTCTGGACTCATTCTTTGCCATTTTCTGCTTAAACCAGAATACTTCAAAAGAACTCCCTAAACGCCACTTGTTACTGTCTTTATGAATATCTTCAAATATCCTGATGGGTACACGTGTTTACTTACAGGCATTACAGGCTCTGGGTCAATTTGTCCAGCTTTTCGCTTAACTCCCTGAGGTGGTGGTGGGGGCATGGCTGACTCATCCAAGTTTGTCCTGCTGGTCTCCATCACTGACTCCTGGAGGCGGCTTGGCTCTTCCAAAATGGGTTCATCTGTAATTGGTCATATGAAGAGACTCAGGTCATGCAGTTTTAAACAATATTTTAGAACTGTTTACTTTTAAAACTAGTAAACTAAGACACAGGCACTTTCTCTAATGAAGAAGGCCAGATAAAATTTTATCTTCACAAAGATTACTCAATTTATAACAATTTGTAAAAGGGGGTGGGGGGGGGAGGGGAAAGGTATGAAAAGGAAAAATTCCACACCTAGTCCAATGCAGGACAATTCTTTAGCAGACTATCAATCCAGCCAGTCCTGAACCTTAAACCTTTCAGAAGAAAGCTTCTTACCTAATAAGGTAATCAGATCCAATCCATTTTGCTATCTAAAAATTTGTTATATACCCTTTCACTCCTGATATCTTTTACTTCGGCAATATAAAGGCAAATTTGAGGCCAAACACTCATTTAAACTTCATCAGGGGACTATTCCAATAAAACAGACCGATAACATCACGCTGCTGATTTTGCTGTTGCTGCTCCTCTCTAGGAACCTCTGGATTTTCAAATTCTTTGAGAAACTCATCCAAATTATCTGCCTCTCCTCCTTTCCTCCTTTTTCTAAGGTCTTCCGGGACAAGCGGTGTAAGACAGCGTGTAAAGAGCTAAGAAAAAAAAATTTTAATTTCAATTATCAAATAAATCACATTAACCGAAAACCTACCATTGACATTTCTATTTTCCCTAAATATGTTCCAATAAATAAACTTGCAATCAAAGTATATATTATGTAGCATGACTTTTATCATATTCACTTTATTCCATCTTACAATGATTTTAAACATGGGATTTCAAATTATAACTGTAGAAATATTAGATTAGTTGAAAGTAAAGAAATAAAATTTTTATCCATTGTCTCACAATTCTAAGGTCTTAAATTTGTCGGCAGTTTATTTCCACGTTCATAATTGTAAAACTCAACCTAACTGGTATTGTATCATATAAACTAGCTTTACATTTCTCAATTAATATTACATGGTAATTTTATTAACTATCATTTAAAATATTTTTAATGGCAACATAACATTCCACTGAAAGAGTACATACATATGTGTGTGCCCGTATCTCTCTCTCATACTTGAACCATTCCTCTACTTTTTAGTATTTTAGATTTTTCTTTTTCTAAACTGTAGACAACAACGTAATCAATATCTTCACAGAAGTGGCTTTTTCCATATTTTGAATTACTTCCTTAGGAAAAATTTCTAATGAGACTACTACTGAGACAAATATTTTAAGGACGTCCTTCAAAATGATTATATGCCGACATGAATATTCATAACCAATAAAAATAAATATATAAATAAAAAGATTATATGACAGTGCTTCCAATAAAGAGCATTTTCATCAGAGCCTTGCTGCTTCGGAACAATTTAAATTAAGAATATAGCAAAATATTTAGTAAAATTGGTTCTATGCATGTTTCAACTTTAGACAGCATAGCCTAACAGCACTGCCTCACTCTTCAAATGCCTCTGAACTTTATTTTGGAACAGTCTGGAATCAATGTAAACAGAAAAGAGCCTATCAGTGAAAATAAATTCTCACAAAGCCAGAATTCTTTATTATGAGAAAAGTAGAACTACCCCATGTTTTACTCAAAACATCTAAAGAATGAAGATTTGAAGCACAGTACACACTAAGGTAAAATACTAATAGTTTATATTATAGGAAGTTGATGAGAAAGAACTACTAATAAAAATGTCAGTGGTTTTTTAATATAGGAAAAATTCATTCTACATCTTTGAAAAAATGTAGAGGTTACTTATTACTGTATTTCAGATGAGAATACCATGATTAAAGGGAGAAAAAAGAGAAGGTGACATGTAATTGAAAAATACTTGATCAAAGATGATTCGAACAAAGGTTTGAGAAGTTTATTTTTTTTTTAATGGTCAAAATGTATATAAAATAAAAAAAAATTCTGCAAACTACTATTACCTTCAGTAGTCTATTGTTCCACAAAGGCTGAGCAGGTAAAGAAAAGAGTTTTTCCACTCCTCCTGTCTCTTTCCACATCATCAATTTCTTGGTGGGTGGTGCCAGATCCAAAGTAGTAACAATATCAGAATAATCACTAAGTTGGGCTCTAATAGTCTTGCTATCCAACTCTTTGACACTGTCGACAATTAGCTTCCTCTTTCTCTTGGCTTTTGTTTCTTTGACTGGAATAATAAGAGAAAATACGGTCATTTTCCTGAGAGGCCAACATAAAATATACAGCTAATAGACCTGGCCTGACTGTATCCCCCTGCTTTCTACACATAGACCCTAGTAGAAAAGTTAAACATCGCGAGGGCAGAATGTCTTAACTGATGTTTTCCAAGCTGCATTTAGAATAGAGGCTGGCCCACAATAGGTGTTCAATAAAAATGTTCTGAATAAATGAATAAGTATAGATTTTTAGCACAAAATGAGTAAAATAATACATTTTAGCCCATGTAGCTTTATACTGTGAACAGTGAACATATCACAGCATTCAGAGTTGAGCTAAGTCCTGGGTTCTGACATCTTGCAGACATGTGACCATGAAGAAAAGTTAAGATTACCTTGCTTAAATCTTCATTTTCTCATTTGAAATAGGGCCAGCCACTTACAGGGGTTTGTAAAATACTCAGTAATACTCAACGTCTGGTATAGATTGAGTCTTCCATAAATGACTGCAAATACTGTTATTTTTATTGGAAAAGTTACAATTCATATATTGCAGCTGTACAACTTCTTGATAAAGTGAAACAGCCCAAGCCCAATCGGATGAGCCTGGAACTCCACCCTGCACACTTTTTCTACATTCATTTCTCATCCTTACAACCTTGTAAAGTAGATAACATTATATGGGAATAAATAAATTCCTGTTAGATGTTAGACCCCATAGGTTTTTATAGATAAAACATCTATGAGGTTCAAATTTAAAAAATACAAAAAGATGTTATATAGCGATAGTCTCGCCAAACCCTGTCCTCCAGTAACTGATATTGAGGTTCCCGTTATTACAATGGCCTATAAAGCCTGACTATCTCATTTTATACAATGGAGTATACCTTATCCCTTCCACTTCTTTTATATTTCTCTGTAATATTTATCACTTTCTAATACAATACATATTTTAGTTAATTAATCACGTTTCCCTACTTAGTATTTAGAGTTGAGAACTCTAATTAGTATTAGAGTTCCATGAGAATAAAGACTTGTTCAGTGTTATACCTTTAGTTCCTCAACAGAACCAGGTTCACAGTAAGCACTCTTTAGAGACCAGAAGCCCAAGTTACAATTTTTGGTGATCAGATTATTCTCAGTAGGAAACCTAGAGTTACTTTATTCTATTTAAAAGTAAAAACTATGTCTTGAATTACGTTGCAATTGATTGCAAGTATTCTACCCCATAAACTGTCTAGAAATCTTAAAGTTTCACAAACCAATTACACACCCCAAATTGCCTCTTTTACTCAGAAGCAGTCCCCCAATTAATGTTTTGCGATGTTTCTTAATAAGCACTAGAAGATTACTGATTTCTAAATCTTTGATATTTCTAGTTTTTTTCCAAAAAAAAGTTAAAAAAATGTATTTTCAAGTTTTTCCAGACTGCAACCCAACTGTACAGAATCTAGCACTTTGAAAGATAACTCATTAGTCAATCTTGTACTTTACTATAAAATGCACTGCAATATTTTTTAATTGTTACATTTATAAGCTGCTAACATTTTGGAAACTACAAAAGCCTAAGACACACATCAGCAGAAAATTTGTTCTATACTTTTATATTGCACAGCAACTTGTACAGCTATTCTACAAAATACTCAAAATTATAACTGAACAGAATAAAGACTCTATGACAGATGACTATGGCAATGGAGAAAGCAGCTTAGTTATCTAAAACAGCAAAACTAGAAGTAGGACCTCATGTACTATGTTGTATAAATCTAAAGGTTTATTTGCTCACCAGTTATATCAATAGGTTCCAAAGCAAATGCTTCTTCCTCATTAGGAACAAGTGTTGTTTGATCAGTCATAGTTGGCATTGGTTCAACAGGATCCACCGAATCAGGACTATCAGGCCCACCCACTATAAAAACAAATATGATCACATAAGGCTTGGGTATATCATATATAGCCTACCAAAAAAAAAACCTGAAAGAAATCCCACTGGTACTAAGAAAAAACACTTTTCTAGGTATGAGAAGCCCCTCTAGAGTTGAACCTAATTGGCCAAAAAAGAGGTTAAATACATAAGAAAATCAAAACTAATAATCAATCACAAGCAGTGAATTTAAGGATACTTCATTAAAAGCCAGCACTTTAGAGTGTAGTTTTATGTGAAGTATTTGGACAGCACACAGCCGTCCCCAGGATCACTGAGCATGAAGTGCTTACTTGACACGTTGTCTTCCTCATCCATATCGTCATGTGCAGGCTGCTCCGGCAGCATCACCCCTGTCTCAGAGAGTGCAGGGGGATCATCAAAGATACCGCCATCATTATTACTAATAAGTTTGTCATCTGAAACAGGGAATGTAATTTAGTTATAATTTGACAAAGAAATGCTAAAAGAACAAAGCCAATCTCTAAAATTATGTTAAAATGAATTAAATTTAAATTCTGTATTCAATGTGCATCTGTTTCTCTTTAGGGTAGTTGACAAAAGTATAAAATAGCATATGAAAAAATTTCTCATTAATCATTTTCTAGTTCATATATCTATTTTAAAAATACATTTACTTAACATAAATATCAAATACAAATATAGCAGTTTTAAGAACAAAACCTAGAATTCTGAGACAAGCATCTTTTTAAAAAATAGGCTTTGTTATAACTTTTAGGCTCGATTTACAGAGAAATTTCATTGAACCGAATGATCACAGTTCACACATGACACATCTAGATAGCTGCTCAAGCAGCTGTTCCAAAACCTCACAAGTGAATAAAGAAATTATGTTAGAATACCACCCTGTTGTGACCTACCTAATATTCCACCATCATTCCCTTCTCCAAAATTATCATCTTTATATTGGTCTTCATATTCTAAATGATTAATTTTCTCATTCAGATTGCTGGTGCTCTGTTCAGGCTCTAATAGGAGGTTAGAAGCACTAGTGCTCACTAACATGTCGTCATCCTCAAAAGCACTGCCTTCTCTCATTATCTCACGATCATCCATTCCAAAGTCACCTAAACAAATTTTAGTAAGTCATTAGTTGAAAAAGATTAGAAATACCAGTGCAACAAAAGATAACAGCTAACCATTTATTACAGTTATGTCACATTTGCTAAAGTCTTATCTATCTTCGACTATTAAAACATCTAGCTTGAACTTTAAATCTTTAGCATCTACATTTTATAGACTAATTACTAATTATACACAGTTATAATCCTGGTTTGCAACTAGGACATTCATACTTAGATAAAGTCTTATCTATCTTCGACTATTAAAACATCTAGCTTGAACTTTAAATCTTTAGCATCTACATTTTATAAACTAATTACTAATTATACACAGTTATAATCCTGGTTTGCAACTAGGACATTCATACTTAGATCCAATTTTAGGTCATCTTAAATATGTTAGGTAAACCTAAACATCTATACAATGGTAATTCAAAAAGTTCATGGAAAAATTCATATTATCTTTTAATTATATTTTTCCATGAACTTTCTGAAGTACCCACATATACTTAGATTAAATTAATATTCACAGACTTAAACTTTTTTGTTATAATGCATTTTCATCAAGAAAAGAATCTGGCTCTCTACCAGTTTTGGATAGTAGGTATAATAATGCAACCAACTGTTCCAAAATGATTAGTTTAAAAGTATGCATTACTTCAATGCTGGGAATTCTCACACAAATCAATATATATGTGCTATCACTGCATACAGGGAGCAGAACAGGCAGAGAATGAACTCCTAAGTTTGGTGCATAAATGCAAGGCTAAATCTTTTCTTGATGAAAATGAACTGAATGAAATTTTGTCTTTCTGTCAACATGAATGTAACATAAGTCTGGTTTTCTTTTTGAAACTGCTAGAAGTGCCACAACATAATTATAACTTTATAGATATATTGGCTAGCAATTTGCTTCTCTTACCAAAATCATTTTCTTGTAGGATACTGATGTTTCCAACTTCTTCTCTCATGGTTATCTCTTCCACTCTACTCTGGTTCAGGCTGAACTGCTGGGCCACATCAATGTCACTTTAAAAGAAATTCAAATACATTTTAGTCTTAAGTTTCACTGTAACGTATTTATAAAAGGAAAAAAAAAAAAAAAAAAAACAGTTGTCTCTATAAAAAAAATCCCATACATACAACCTAACAAATTTTAGAAGCCTTAATACTAAATAAATTCTAATACAATCCAAGAATGTGAATGATTTGGAATTTAATTTGTATTTAAATTTTAAAACTGTCAATGACCAGCAAGTAAAATATAATGCTGAAATCACTACCTAAGGCAATATGATATACGGGGGAAAAAATAGAAATGATGAGTTAGATAGGCATGCAACTCACAGGCTGTGTAAACTCTGAAGTTACCTGGCTTTTCTGAGACTCAGTTTCTTTAACAAAGAAGAATTAACCTCTCATACAGTTTAAAAATATTAAATAAAAAATATAAAACATGTCACATTAAACACCAATATGGCCAAATCAAGAAAGCAAATACTTCAGAACAAATGACCAAGTTTGTTCAGCAAATAAATAACACGGGAAAAAAAAAATATATAAGAGAGATATTTTAGATTCTTAAAGAGACTTATGGGACATATCAACCAAATGCAGTCTGTAGTCACTGTGCAGCCCCAACTCAAACTAACTTTAGAGGGCGGGGGGGGGGGTGCTATGTGTCAACTGGGAACATTTAAATGCTGATATTGTAGTAAGATATACTAGACAGTATATTAAGAAATTACTGGTAATCTTTTTAAAGGTGTGATGTTATAGATAAATGTTTTTAGAATGCCTTACCTCTAGACACAAACACTAAAGTATTTACAGATAAAATAAAATTATCTGTTATTTAATTTAAAATAATCCAGTGGGGGTTGGGAGGTGAGCTGGGGAAATACAGATGAAATAAAACTGGCTATACTGATAATTAAAGAAGCTGAATAACTGATACATGGGGTTCATAACACTAATCTCTCTATTTTTAGCTATGTTTAAAAATTTCCATAATAAAATTTTTTTAAATAAAATGATACATATAAGGAGAGAAAAAAAGTAAAACAGCTAGATAGTGCCTACCACTACTTAACACACTACCAAAATAGGTCATAAATATACTCTCATTAGGAGTCATAGATCATTTCAAAAAGCAGAGAAATCTGCCATAAAATAGGTTTCCATAGAAGGTTCAAGCAGACAACTAAGGACTGTGATGAATACAGAATGTAAAAAATCATACCTCAAGAAACTTGGAAACTTGGTGCCTTAAGGAACTGTTAAAGAAAATTCAGGAGAACATAGTGGGACAGTATAAGGGGGACAGTGAGGGAAAGGTAAAAAGGAGGTGTGATCAGGGAGTGAAAAAGGAAACTGCCAGTCCCATATGGTAATGTGCCATGCTAATTCTTTGCTGCTATTCCCTAGGGTTCTGGTGACCCTTAATACCACCCACTCCTGAGCCTCTAGATGGTTATCTTAGAGGCAATTAAACCAGGCGCAAATGTGTGTGTTTTAATAAAGTAAGCTTATGTGAAATTGTCTGGGGGAAAAAACTACCCCTGGAGCAAGGTGAATTTCATCCCTAGGCCCTTCTTTTCTCCCCCTAAAAAAATAAAATGAAATAAAACAACATAAAAGGCCCTAACTCAAAAAAAAAAAAAGAGGACTTCTTGGTTGTCAATTGTGCTACTCAATTACTTAAAAAGCTACAATCACATTCCCCATCGTGGTACAATAGTTGGATTTTATGGACTTAAGAAGAAGGAAACAACATACTATAGTACTCTGCTATAACAGCCATCTATTTATAACTTTCTCCTGCTAAAGATGTATAACAATGACCCTTTCTTGCTCTTCATAGAAAATTATCTTTAACATATACCTCTGAAAAAATATCATGATGCAACAGTTCAAGTTTACTGGTATCATTATGTAAAATACACACCTAGATAACTGTTCAGTTTACACAAACTTTGGCCTAAGTACATGAGAATTCTCATATCTTAGCTGTGTTAAAGCTGACATCCACACAATTTTCTTTCAGATAAAACATTTTCTAGATTATATGTTTCATATTTATATACTATCCTAAATGAAAGCATATGCATTTTTAGCTAAATGTTAACACAATGTCAAAGCATTCCAAGAAAACTATACATTTGGAAGCCAATAATATGCTTTTTGTAGACAAAGCCAATTTAAAAAAAAAAAGAGAGAGAGAGAGAGAGAGAACACATACTCTAAGTCAGGCAGTGGCTGATCAAAGTCATGAAGAGAGAGAGAGAGAGAGAGAGAGAGAGAGAGAACACATACTCTAAGTCAGGCAGTGGCTGATCAAAGTCATGAAATTCTTCAGGTAAAGTAATGGCATTATAGGCTGCTTCCCGATTTTCCTCAGGCAGGTCAACAACACCTAGAAAAGAAATGCTAAGCTTGAAGACCTAACTAGATCACAGATTATCTAGGGGACCAAAGGGAAGTAAAATAAGTATAGTTTCCTAAGGTTATATTCTAGAAAGGTTGATATAACATATGCAAAGTACTGTGAAGCACAGCATTTCTGTATTTCTATGATCATAAGCAGTACTACTTGCTTTACAAAAAAAAAGTCAAAGCACTATGCATTAAGCCAATAAATCTTTAAAAGAACATATCAACAAATAAATATTAATAATATCAGCAAATAAATATTAATAACAGTTTTCTAATTAAGCATGAAATTAATTAGGGGGAAAAAGAATGACTGTAAAAGACGTACCCTAAATGTTAAAAGGAGTTGGTTATTTTAGGGAGAATGGGATTACACAATTTTAATTTTCTTTGTATTTTATCCTATATTTTTTCAAGTTGTCTATAACAAATATACATTACTTAAAAAGAAAGACACAAACAAAAAACATGTTATTTAAACAAAATACACTTTGTAGCCACATCAGAAATCATTCAAGTGTCACAGCTTTTGCCCAAATACTCTATTCTTAAATAAAAATCTTAGATCTCAAACATTTTACTGTTTATATATTAAAATACACTGAAGTACTGGAATATAACCTCAGTAGAAACTATATCATATAAAGTATCTCTCCTATATGTTCGGATTATTTTAATTAGAATAAAATTTCATCAGTGCTTTAAAAAATTACAGAAGTATATGAGTTCAAATACCCTAGTAGTTGTCTAGTCAGATGAAAGCTGGTTGGTAGTGTACAGTTTCAGAACCAATCATTATCTAAAACAAAACAACAATAACAAAAACCTACAAAAAACATTCAATGAAGCCTTAACAATGAAAAGTAAATTTAAGAGTACACTACGATTATTCAGGAGAAAAAAATATATATAATTCTGAGATTGCCTTTTCTAAGCTATATTTAAAAAAAAATCATATAACAGTTTTCAACATTTCAACCTCTGATGACTCAGTTCTAAGCTGCTAAAAAAGGGTTAGAAGAAAAAGGCAGCTCCATGGGCTGGCCCGGTGGTGCACTGCTACAGTGCGCCGCTTGGGAGTGGGGCGGCGCTCCCGCCGAGGGTTCGGATCCCACATACAGACCGGTTCCCGCTCACTGGCTGAGCAAGGTGCGAGCACAACACCTAGGGTTTAGGGTTGTGATCCCGTTGCCAGTCCCGGTCCGGGCGCGACACTGAGGGTTGCGATCCGTTGCCGGACACGAAAAAAGACAAAAAAAAAAAAAAAGAAAAAGGCAGCTCCAAAGGGAGAATAAGGGGATAATTTCCATTACTTCATAGGTGGAACAGAGGCAAGTAAAGTGGGTTTCTTCCCTTGAACCTCTGCCTCCCCAAGCCTTGCCCTATCTTTGAAGGGTTTCTTGAATTGCAATTAAAATAAGACAAAACATGCTGATCTAGACTATATGCTTTAGCAGCTCTCCACACAAAACACGGGAAACTCCAAAGTGGAGGGGGTGAGGAGGAGTTCAACAATACCTGGCCGAAAAGCCATCTTTATCTTAATGAATGCTTCATTACAGTCTGCGAGTAGATATTTGGCTTTCCTGTGATAGATTCGAACTACTCCCAGTAAGAGGTGCCCTGACGTTCGCAATGCCATCTTCACCTACAAATAAAACGTTAATATTAATCTTATTTGTAAAGTTATTTTCAGTTTTAGAGATACTTCAAAGCTTGCATTTGAGCCACTTATAGGAAGTTTTACCTGACCTCTTTATACCTTTTATCGTCTACTTTAAAGTTAGCTCATTATCACCTACATTTTATTTCTTAATGTTTTTAACTGTAAGTTTCCTGAGTACCCCTAGAAGACAGACTTGGCAGTAATTCATGAATTAATATAAATGTGAAGGTAGCTATGAAGCAGGAACCAAACCATTCCATGGATTACATCATAAGCACACAAAGGAGCACATGACACTTTTGGTTGCTGATCCAGAGCTACTACTCTTTGTTGGCTAACTGAATTCTGATTTTGTTTCAGAAGCAAATGTCCCCAGCTTTGAATAAGTATTTCATTCCTCTCTGCTAATGCTTGTTCTTCAGTGGGTATGTAACAGTTCAGCCAATTAAGAAATAAGTGTAAAGTATGCCAGAGAGTTTCTGAGAATGAATTTCCCAATAAAAGAAGAATGCCTCTCTCTTCCTTCCCTCTCTCCTGCTTTGTTGAGTAGGCAGGGCTTAGAGCTGCTCGCAGTCACCCTTTAACCAAGATGCTGTAAGTATGAGGACAAGAAGCCCGCACCTCTCGCCATATACCAAAAATCAACTCAAAATGGATTAAAGACTTAAGTAAAAGACCTGAAACTGTAAAACTGTAAAACTACTAAGGGAAAATGTAGGGGAAACACTTCAGGAACTCAGACTGGGCACAGACTTTATGAACAAGAGCCCCAAAACACAAGAATCAAAAGAAAAATAAACAAATGGGACTACATCAAACTAAAAAGTTTCTGCACAACAAAGCAAACAATCAACAGGATGAAATGACAACCTATGGAGTGGGAGAAAATATCTGCAAACTATACATCCGACAAGGGATTAATATGCAGAATTTACAAGGAACTCAAGTAATTACAAAGTAAAAAAACACATAACCCAATTCAGAAAATGGGCAAAGGGGCCAAATAGACATTTCTCAAAGGGAGACATACCAATAGCCAACAGGTACATGAAAAAATGCTCCACATAACTAGTCATCAGGGAATGCAAATTAAAACTACATTGAGATATTATCTCACCCCAGTTAGACTGGCTATAATCAAAAAGATGGAGAATAACACATGCTGGTGAGGAGAGAAGGGAACACTCCTACACTGTTGGTGGGACTGCAAATTAGTACAGACACTATGGCAATAGTATGGAGGTTTCTCAAACAATAACGGAGAGATCTACCATATAATCCAGCAATCCCACTTCTAGGTATATACTCAAAGGAATGGAAATCATCATGTCAAAGGGATACCTGCATTGCCATATTCACTGCAGCGCTATTTACAACAGCCAAGATATGGAACCAACTTAAATGTCCATCAACAGATGACTGGATAAGGAAACTGTGGTATATATATACCATGGAATACTCTGCCATAAAAAAGAATGAAATTCTGCCATTCGCAGAAACATGGGTGAGCTTGGAGAAAATTATGTTGAGTGAAATAAGCCAGACAGAGGGAAAAATAACACAGGTGCTCACTCATAAGAGGGAACTAAGAGAGAAAGACAGACAGACAGACAGACCACAGTGGTGTGTTGGACTTGGAGAGGGAGAGAGCCTATCTAGGGCTGCAGAGTGGGGTGGGAGAGTGGAGAGGGGAGAGGGGAGAAAGGGGAGGGGAGAGAGGGGAGAAAGGGGAGGGGAGAGAGGGGAGA
>NW_007738859.1:22967-31761 GCF_000696425.1 Galeopterus variegatus
AGAGAGGGGAGAAAGGGGAGGGGAGAGAGGGGAGAAAGGGGAGGGGAGAGAGGGGAGGGGGGAGGGGTAAAGAGGCCGGGGATTGAGTGAATGGGGGACACGGGGAATAATTGCAATTCATGGTAATGGCAATGCTGATAGTATTGATCTGGCCATCACATCTTGGGCACAAGTGGTGATGGTCAGCTTTGTATCCCATGAATATGCATAACCAAAAAAAAAAAAAAAAGCCAACAAACTGAGAGTCCCTGGATGACATCATCAAGCTCCTGAACCAATCCTAACTCTTCCAGTTAAGTAAGACTGTTATTTTCCATACTGTTTAAGCCACTTTTCACTAAGTTTCTATTACTTGATTGGAAAGCAAACTAACTGATAAAGGGTAACAGTACTCTCCCCCTCCGCCCCCCAAGAGAACATATACTCTTCAGCCTTTTTTCCCCAAGGTAGACCTTGATCAATGCTAACGTGGATCCAGTGTAAGGGGTAAGAAGCAGTATATAGGAAAAGAATGAGACAAGTAAACACCCAATCTAAACAGAAGTATTCAAAATTCCTCCAGCCATAGTAAGGAGAACTTACTGAGAGAAGATGGTAAGATGAATTCACACTTCCACAGTTTCCCAAATCACACCATAAAACTTATTTAAATCTAAAGTGACAAAGTTGTTAAACATTTGAATTTTAAACTACGATTCATACATTGTTACTTATGAAATAAAATGTCGTACGAGGGTACTTCAAAAAGCTGACGGATTCGTATTATCTTTTAATTCCCACTTTCCCACGAACTTTCTGAAGTACCCACTTTAAGTTTAATGTATTTTTTTTATAGCATTCTAAGATGCTACCCATGACTCAAAGGCTGTTTTTATGGCCATTTTATGTGACCGGCAGCATAAATTATAATGTTTATTGCTATACATTTTTAGATATCCAAAATCACAAAAACTCACAAGTTTTTGTAATCTAGGACTTACGAGATGATCAATCCCTGATACAAAAAAAATTTCCAATTAAAACACTGCTCCTAAATAAAAGCAGAATCTTTTACGTGGTCTTATGAAATTTAAAATTAGTATTGACTGCACCTTCATTTAAGAAATGAGAAAAAATATCTGCTTGCCATTACCTTGTCTAGAATTAGCAACTTTCAGAAAGTGGTGTTTGGGCACAGGCTTTCTGGATTAGTCTGGTTCACAGTTTAGCCTGAGAGTAGGTAAAATGAGGGATGACACTTTTGCTTTTGAGAAAAGAGTGTGAGTACAATAAGAAATGTAAGCATAATAAAGACCATAGACTACATATTCAGGGAAAGCTCTGCAAAGGGTGCCAGTGGTTCTTTCAATTTGGGGGTGGTAAAGGTGGGGAGAAAGAGAAAAAGCATGCAAGCTTGCAGATGTAACTAAGCCACATGTCTGATACCTGTTCTAAACAACTAAATCAACATTCCCCACAATGAGAACTGCGTTCTCGTTAAAATGCAAACAAATTTTCAGGCCATTTTATCTTGTGGACATATCTTTACAATCTATTATAATAAAAAATTAATCAAATAAAAACCCATTTAGAAATGGTTTAAAAAATCTGAAGTTATTCACACTCTCTCTCACACACTGCAATCTTTTATATTATTCCTGAACTTTATGCTTTGCTTTGTGGCTGTTAGTACATACCTTCATGCTTCAGATTGTCTTATACTCTTTTGTAGTGTCCCTAATGGGGTACAAGGTACTTTGTACAAGCTACAAAAAAAATGTTGTCCTTTTAAGCCAAAGCACTCCCAATATTTGTTTAGGGATGTTAAAAATTAGCCATGCAGGGGGCTGGCTCACTCGGTAGAGTGTGGTGCTGATGACACCAAGGTCAAGGGTTTGGATCCTCATACCAGCCAGCCACAAAAAAAAAAAAAAAAAAAAAAAAAAAGATTAGCCACACATATCAATTTCAAGAAAAAAGTGCAATCTCTCTCTCTTCTATTTACTTATCCCAGTAAGCATACCTATTTAAAAGAAAAAGAAAATACCATGTTCTCCTACAGTTTGGCCAGGAGTGCAAACTGGTACAATCTCACCAGAGAGCAAAATGTTAACATGTATCAATTATATTCCCAAACATCAATCTTAAGGAAATACAAGGATGTGAACAAAAATTTAACAAAGATGTTTACTAAATGTTTATTTAAAAAATAAAAATAAAAACAACCCGTAATCCTACCACCTACAGAAATCTTTGATACTATTTTGGTATGTCTTCCAGGCTTTTCAATGTGTACATACACATAATTTTTGTGTGTGTATATACATAAAAAATGCATTATACTGATTTGTTATAAGACTGCATTCAGGAAGAGCTCCAACAAAAGCTCTACCATCAGATTTTTTAAAAACAGACTTTATTTTTAGAGCAGTTTTAGGCTCACAGCAAAACTGAGCAGTAGGTACAGAGATTTCCCACATACCAACCCCCCCACCCACCTCCACACACGCACACATGTATAGCCTCCCTATCAACATCTCCCATCAGAATGGTACATTTATTCTAGTGATAAACATACATCACCACACCATTATTACCCAATGTCCACAGTTTACATTAGGGCTCATTCCTGGTGCTGTACATTCTATGAGTTTGGACAAATGTATAATGACAGGTATCTACCATTACAGTATCATGCAGAATAGTTCTACTACCCTAAAAAACCTCTGCGTTCTACCTATTCATCCTTCCTACCTTCCCCAACCCCTCTCTTTTTACTGTCTCCATGGTTTTGCTTTTCCTGGTTCTTATAGTTGAAATCATATAGTATGTAGTTTATTCTACTTAGTAATATGCATGTAAGGTTCCCCCAAGTCTTTTCATGGCTTGACAGCTCATATCTTTTTAGCACTGAATAATATTTCAGTATCTGGACGTATCAGTTCATTTACCCATTCGATCTACTAAAGGACATCTTAGTTGCTTCTGAGTTTTGGCAATTACAAAAACAGCTGCTATATACATGTGTGCAGGGTTTTGTATAGACTAAGTTTTTTTCAACTACTCTGAGTAAATACCAAGGGGTGAGATTGATGGACTATATGGTAAGTGTATGTTTAGTTTTATAAGAAACCAACAAACTGTCCTCCAAAGTGGCTATAACATTTTGCACAGCCACCAGCAATAAATCAGAGTTCCTGTTGCTCTACATTATCACCAGAACCTTGTTGTCAGTGTTTTGGATTTTGGCCATTCTAATAGACATATGGTGGTATCTCATTGTTTTAATTTGCATTTCCCTGAGGACATGATGTGAAACATGTTTTCATATGCTTATTTGCTTTATGTGTCTTCTTTAGTGATGTGTTTGTTAAAATCCTTAGCTCTTCTTTTTTATTATTGGATTGTTTGTTTTCTTATTGTTGAGTTTTAGGAGTTCTTTGTATCTTTTGTATATTAGCCCTTTATGAGATAAGTTTTTGAAAAGATTTTCTCCCCGTCTATGGCTTGTCTTTTCATCCTCTTGACAGTTTCTTTTGCCAAGCAAAAAATAATAATTTTAATGAAGTCCAGCTTATTAATACCTTCTTTCATTGATTGTGCCTTTGGTGTCGTATCGAAGTCATTGTCTAATTCAAGGTCATCTAGGTTTTCTATTATACTCTATAAGTTTTACAGTTTTGTGTTTTGCATTTAGGTCTACAGTCCTTTTTGAGCTAAATTTTTTAAAGGGTGTAGGTGTAAGGTCTGAGTCTAGATTCGTTTTCTTGCATGTTGATGTCCAGTTGTTATAGTACTATTTTTTGAAATGATTATCTTTTCTCTATTGTTCTATATTCATTTTTAATGGTTGTATTGTACAGGACCAGAAGAATTAAAACTCAAAAAACTAGAAATAATGTGAAGTATTCCAAAAACAAGAGAGAAAGGTACACAAAAGTCTAGTAAGCATACCAAAATATTATCAGAGGTTTCTTTAGATGACAGAAACCTGTAGTCAAGGTCATTTATTTCCCTCTTTTTGGTCTGTTTGTAAAGTTTTCATTTTATTTAAATTTTCAAACTAGAACTGTCTCAAAATGAACATGATAAAAATGTATTTAATAATGACAAGTTCCATCAGCTATAACTGTAAAACCAGCCAAAATTCTACATACGAATGGAAACTTTATAATTTACTCTAATTCCAAGCATAAACTTTCACTTCCCCCATCTAAAAAATACACTTTTCCATGTAACTTTTCTGAACAAGTCTCTTCTATATCCCCAAATCTGTTCCTCTGAGATTCTTTCATTATTCCAGCAATAAAGAGAATGGAAACTTTATAATTTACTCTAATTCCAAGCATAAACTTTCACTTCCCCCATCTAAAAAATACACTTTTCCATGTAACTTTTCTGAACGAGTCTCTTCTATATCCCCAAATCTGTTCCTCTGAGATTCTTTCATTATTCCAGCAATAAAGAACTACTCTTGTTCATTTAATACATTATACCAGTACTGTCCAAACTGGCAATTCTAAGAACAGTAGTCCCCAGTGCTGGTCTGGAACATTTTCACAATAGGACAGTTGGTACATGCATGTGGTGTGTATGTGTGTAGAGAGTATACACAAATGTATATGTATAAATACAAGGTGTAGGAAAGGACCTTTAAAACACAGATGTAAAGACATACACACAAGGGGTCTTCAAAAAGTTCAAGGAAGGATTCGCATTATCTTTTAATTCCATTTTTCCATGAAGTTTACGAGGTACCTTTGTGTGAATAAATATATTTACTTTTAAATTTATTTAAATTTATTTATAATTAAGAACTTTTCCTTTATTTTTTAAAGAGTTTTCTTTTAATTTGAGATTTGTTTTTTATACACTTTTTAAGTCAACATGTCTGTTCTTCAACGAAATAAACGCTAATGATGACAGTACACGGCAATTGCATTTGTGTTTTAAATTTTACAGATACTTTCTTGGCAAAGCAAACAACATATTACTCTGAGTTACACCATGTGTGACATCCAACTGTTGAAACTACTGCTTCAAAATACTTTTGGAGGATGTCAATAAATGTTCCTTTAGGAGCAGATCAGTAAATAAGGCAGATATGGTAAGGACATTCATGATGCTTCCACCCTAGTGGGAGACAGAAAGTAACTAAATAAGGGAGCAAATATTTAGTGGAAGAGTATTCTTTGGAAAGGGCGCGACAAATGCAAAAGTTCTGAAATAGGGAAAAAACTTAACAGCCCAAGTAGGCCTGCAAGGCTGAGGTAAAACAAATGGTGTGCGTAGTTTTGCTAGGTGGATAGAACAGATCCGACCCTGAAACCTTTTGAAATTAATGGGTCTCTTATTGTGACTATTTTGTAAACTCCTAAATTAGGAACACCTATACAAATATTTAAGTATAAAAACATCTAGAAAGCTACCTATAAAATATTTGGGTATTGCCCCACCTCATGTTTATTTGCCATTAAAACAGGCAAATAAAATACCCATGCACTTACACATCAATAAACCATCAACAAAGTGAATAAAAATACTAACATCAAACATACCTTTGGTGAGATGATACTCTCCACACTGCTCTCTAAGTTACACTCAAATACATGGGCTTTGGTTAGCTTCTTATCCCAATGGGCCGCTAGCCAAATTTTGGCCAGAGGCCCTCTTTTACTGAGAACAAAATGTGCGTAAAACATTGTTCTGGTTGACTATGAAATAGGATGACACCTGAGGGGAGAAAAAAAGTTAATGTAAGTACCATACGACAACTGGAATATTTTTCGAGACACATAAGAAACCTTATATTTAGTTTCCTACTCTTTTTACTGTAAGAATTATAAAAGGCTGGAGTGAAAGTATAAAATGCATTTTACCAAACAATCTATTGTTTTAATTTTGAGAGGGCAATAAAAAGACCCCAAAAACTAAGAGCTGAAGGGAAAGGGACAAAAGAGTTAAATCTCTTTCATGTTTTACTGTCATCTTAAAGTGCAAGTTTTTTTTTTTAAAGTAAAAATTGTTATCAGAAAACTGTTACTCTTCTTGTAGTCCATCAAGTATTAATTCCATTCCTATCTTGATTAGTGACAATGGAAATTGTCTGCTTACTGGTCAAAAGCTAGAGACTGTATCTTTCGTGGCAAGAAAAGAACGAATAAAAAGAAAGATACTCAAGCGCAGATATTAATCAGTGTGGAAATATCCACTTATAGAATCCCATTAAAAATTGAGATTCTCAGCTAATGCTTTGTACAATAATTGCTACTACATGACGAGCACTGCTAAGAATTTCATATTCCATCAAGCAAAGCTATGTACATGGGTTGGCCCCATGTTACAGGTGAGTAGTTTAGGAAAACTGAGGCTCAGAAAAAGTATTTTATATCTATATCTCTATCTGTCTGTCTGAAAGCACTTGCCTACTTATAATTTAAATACTAAACCCAGGACAATTGTATGATATAAAATTTATCTTATGACTAAAACAGTCTTACAATTACAAGCATGTTATTTACATTTTACTTTTCTTTCAAAAAGCTACTGTATTATTATATTAAGAAAAGAAAGTCAACCCGAAAACCCCAGTTTGGAAGAATACATTAACTGTGTAAATTGATACTTCCCTTACATTAGTTAATTTCCCCCTTTCACAGAAGATTTAAAAGAAATCTCCTTTGCCAAATGAATTTCTGCCTATCTTCTACTAAAATATCCATGATTTGGGCTGGCTGGTTAGCTCAGTTGGTTAGAGCATATTGCCAATAACACCAAGGTCCAGGGTTCATCCTTGAACTGGCCAGCCACTGGAAAAATAATAAAACATTTTTAAAAAGTCCAAGATGAACATAAGATACATGTCTTGCTTTTACAGAAATAAAGTACACCAATAATACATAAAGAACACAAATATTTTAACTTTTTATTCTGAAATAATTATAGATTCATAGGGAGTTGTAAAAATTAGTAGAGAGGTCCCATGTATTTTTACCCAGTTTTCCCCAATGGAGTATTACGTAAGTACAATACAGTATTAAAACCAGGTCCCTGACACTGATTCAATGTGTATGAATAATTCTATACCATTTTATCATATGTGTAGATTGAGTACTCACCACTGCAAGAAAGATACAGCAGTACTCGATCTCCTCAAGGCTCTGTCACACCCATCCCTTGCTCCCTACCATTCCTCAGCCTTGGCAACCATGTCGGTTCTGCATTTCCAATTTTGTCATTTTGAGCATATTATATATTCTACAAATGGAATTATACTGTATGTGACTTTTTAGACTCACCATAATGCTCCTGAAATCTATCCAAGTTGATTCATTTATCAATAGACTGTTTCTTTTTATTGCTGTATAGCATTCCATGGGATGGATATAAAACAATCTGCTTAGCCATTCACCTCTCAAAGGACATTTGGTTGTTTCTAGTTTTTGGCTATTACAAATAAAGCTGCTATAAATATTCACGTACATAAGTTTTCATTTCTGTGGGACAAATGTCCCAAAGTGTGATTACTGGGATGTGTAAATGTATGTTTAGTTTTTAAAGAAAATTTAATACAATTACCAAAATTCTAGTGAGAGATTTTACAGATATAGACAAGATTATTCTAAAACTTATATGGAAAGGCAAAAGAACTAGAACAGCTAAAACTACTTTGAAAAAGAATAAAGTGGGAAGAACCAGTCCACCCAATTTCAAGACTTACAGGTAGCTACAATACTCAACACTGTGGTAATGGCAGAGGGAGAGACACAGATTAATGGAACAGAAGAGAGAACCCAGAAACAAACAACACAAACAAGCCCAAATGATTTTTTACTAAGACACAAAAGCAACTGCAAGGAGGAGGGATAGATTTTTAAACAAATGGTACTGGAGTGACTGAACACCATCCATAGGCAAAACCAAAAACAAACCCTTGACCTAAACCTCACATGTTATATAAAAAATAGCTCAAAATGGATCAGACTTAAATTTAAAACTTTTAGGGGAAAAAAAACAGGTCAAACAGGGTATTCTCAGTACCTAAGGCTTGGTAAGAATTTTTAGACACAACACCAAAACCATGACCCCTAAAGGAAAAATACTTAATAAATTAGTCTTTATCAAATTAAAAACTTCTGCTCTACAAAAGACCTCACTGAGAGAATGCAAAGACAAGCTACAGTTCGGGGAAAAAAATATTTGCAAACCACACATATGACTAGAACTTGGATCTAGAACATGTAAAGAACTCTCAAAACTCCACAGTGAAAAATACAATTAGAAAATGAGCCAAAGAAATAAAATTTCATAGAAGAGAATTAGCAACGGCAAATAAGAACATAAAAAGATGTTCAATATATTGGGGCCGGCCCGGTGGCGCACTGGATAGTGCGCCGCTTGGGAAGTGCGGCAGCGCTCCCGTCCGAGGGTTCGCATCCCACATACAGACCGGCTCCCGCTCACTGGCTGAGCGAGGCGCGGGAGCAACGCCGAGGCTTGCGATCCCGTCGCCGGTCGCCGGTCCCCGGTCCGGTCCGGTACGGGGGCATCACTGAGGGTTGCGATCCGTTGCCGGACACGGAAAAAAGACAAAAAAAAAAAAAAAAAGATGTTCAATATAACTAGCCATTAGGAAAATGCAAATCAATACCCAAAGAGTTATCACCACACACTTATTACAAAGAGCTAGAATAAAATACAGTGGCATCACCAAATGCCAGGGAGGATACAGAGAAGATGGATCTCTCTTACAGGGCTGATGAGAAAGCAAAATCTCTTTTGAATTAGCTTTTTTTTTGGGGGGGGGGGGGGGGGG
>NW_007738859.1:32761-35415 GCF_000696425.1 Galeopterus variegatus
CGGAGGAAAGAAGGGGACGGTCGAGTTTCTCACCTTGCTCTCCGCTGGGAGTTGCGCGGGATGGGTGGCCCGGGGAGGGGGGAAAAGGGCCGGGGGAGGGGGCGGGGAAAGGGGGGAGCTCTTGGGACGTGTAGCTTCAGAGCAGCTCCCGTCGCCACCCCAGCGGCCGCCTCCTTTCCGATTCACTCAAACAAACAAGATGGCTGCCGTTACGCCGCGGCTCTTCCTGCCGCCCAAATCCTCGGTTCAAATCGGCAGGATGTTTACGGTCAAAAATGGGAGCCGTGCGCCTGCGCAGACAGCCTAAGACCCAGAAGGAGCGACGCAGGCGCAGTGGCCATTTCCTTTTCTTTGGAACCTGCCCTCTGGTTGTGGAGCCCGGAACTGAGCAAGCTCAAAGGTGTTTCTCCTGCTTGAGTCTTGAAGAGTTGCGGAGTGGGCCGATGGCGCACGGGCGGTCCTTGCCAGTTGCGTGAATATTTGTGTTTAGGTTTAGAAAAGAACTGTCATTGTGTAGTTTTGTTTGCTCCAATACGAAAATTCATTTTAATGGGTCTGTAGCGGGGCAAGTAACTCAAAAACCTTAAACTAGCCCGTAAAGTGTAGGGGCTCATTCATGCGGTGCAGTCGACCTGTATTCATAGAGGGTCTCCTGTTTGCCCCACAACGTGCAAGCTAGGCTCTGGGATATGATGATGGATACAATAGAGCTGATAACCCTCCCTCATGAAGCTTGCAGTATAGCTAGAGAGGACTCTTAAAATGTTCATAAATTTTTATTTGCACCATGAAGAAGAGCCAGGTATAGATATAAGTGGAGGAATAATTTACTGTAGTGTCTAGTTTCTGAGTGCAGATTTATTTTAAAGTGAAGAAACATGCAAGAACACCAGACTTTTAAGCACGTACACTCCTCATGGTTAGCAACCACTACCTTTAAATACTGAACTCTTCCAGGGTTTTACCAACACAAACAGCAATTCATTTTTATCCATCTTATGTTGCTATAACAGGTGGATAAAAAAAAGGGGGGGGGAGGCAATCTTCTGCTCCTCTCACCCTGGGTTCACTGTTTTTGGCTGGGGGCAGGGTTCGTGTCACTGACTGCAGTCCATTAGCCAAGTGGCCATAGTAGCCAGAACTCAAAAGGTTCGTCCAGTGAATGCCTATTTCAGTTGGGCAAGTTTTTTATTTGTTCTTTTCTTTGTTTTTTAATGGCAACTTTAAGAAGTTGGAATAAGGATAGTTAAAATCTCAAGCTGGGGAGAGAAGGGGTGCAAGCACTTTTACTATTTTCAATATGCTTTTCCTCGACCAATACAGATTAAGTGCTCA
Source organism: Galeopterus variegatus (assembly GCF_000696425.1). Classification (NCBI taxonomy): domain Eukaryota; kingdom Metazoa; phylum Chordata; class Mammalia; order Dermoptera; family Cynocephalidae; genus Galeopterus; species Galeopterus variegatus. The sequence continues at coordinate 34,097 of NW_007738859.1, forward strand.
AAACATTTAAATCCTTCCTGTTGGGGTAGCTTTCAACAAACTCAACACTGGCAGTTGTTGCATCAGTTAGAAAAAATAATACTATCATTAACAAACTCCTTACAACAGAAAATTCGGTTTCTGCCAGTGAACAATTTAATTCTTTGCTTCAAAATGATTTAAGTGCATCAATGCTAAATGACCTCCTAGAACTAATCATCTGGGAAAGGTCTCCTGTCAGGTGAAGGATCACACGGATAAGACCACATCGTATGGTGAATCCTTCTTTGCTGTTAATATTAAATTTCAGTTTAAATCTCTCTCAGTATCAAAGATTAATCTGCATCACCACTTCCTGTCTCTCTTATATCACATTAGCTTCCAGAGCTTTTGTCAGGGGAATCATATATTTCCTCTGGATTTGACTAAAAACAATACTGCTTTCCTAATTTTTAGTGGCAGGTCTGATTCTAACATTTAAATCAACAAGCTTACTTTTTCTTTAAGACTTTTATTTCACTGCCTCTGAAGAATGATTATGAACACGGGCTTTGGGTTCAAAATCTTCTCTTCTGCCTCCTAGCTGTTTTACCATGTCCAATTTACTTAACATTTCTGGGCTTTGATTTCTTTATTTGTAAAATAGAGATAATATTTGTCATGATTTTTGAGAGAACTAAATGGGATCACATATACAAACTACTTAGCACAGTGCTTAGAACTGAGTAATTACTTAATAAACAGTGTCTATCATTTTAGCTCCTTCTACATTCTGAGTAATCAAATAGCAGCAAGGGATGATGAATATTTGTCAGATATTCAACTTTTAAGAACATCGGCAAATACCTGGATACTCTCAATGTCCAATCCTGCCTCTATCTTGCTCTATGCCCATATTTGGAAAAAACCATTCTCTCTTTTTCTCTCTTCCTTTCTCTCCTGCTCTCTCACCCCCACCCCATCAATACTGAACTACCAAGGTACTACATTTCTTTTCTCTTGAACCATTTATTCTTACTCAATAGCTCTCAACCATGAGCCCACTTTCCCATTCATGAATTTTCATATAGTTTGTTCACATACAAGCCTAGTCCCCTAAATCTGCTGGATTTGACTCTTTTGAACAGGTCTATGTTCTCTTCTGGTTCGGAGTTCCATCCTATCAACATAGTCATTCATTTCCTTGTATTAAAATATCAAGTTAAATTTCTTATTGCAGGAGTTATTAGCAGTCAGTGTCTTCTCTACCTGAAAATATTTATATGATGGGGCCAGCCCAGTGGCACACTGCTACAGTGTGCCGCTTGGGAGTGTGGTGGCGCTCCCGCCGAGGGTTCGGA
>NW_007738859.1:35997-37211 GCF_000696425.1 Galeopterus variegatus
ATATATATATTTATATGATGAATGTGCATTTGTCTGATTTAGTGATGGTGCATTTGTTTGACTAAAACCATGACAGAACAGATTTAAGTTACAGTTTTAACTTTTACTCAGATGAAAATGGTTTGCTTTCCTTTTCTGATTACTTAGTCGAAGACTTGTGTGATATGGGACAAACACTACTGAGAAGCTAAATGGTGTCACTAAAAACAACTGTGTATTATTATTTCATGATGACACACACACATAACTGATACTATTTTGTGAGATAAAACCTGTTACACAAAGCTGATAAAACAATAACAGATTTGTTTAAGATTTACGCACAATTTTGAAGACTGGTTTCTCTGAGCTGGCAAACTTTTAAAACAGGATTCTCTCCAACATTAAAAGAACTGTAGAAGAGATGCTGGTTGCTTCAATTGGTTAGAGCATGGTGCTGACAATACCAAGGTCCAGGCTTTGATCCCTGTACTGGCCAGCCACCAAAAACCAAAACAACAACAACAAAAGAATTGTAGTAAGTAGGAAGGGTTAGATTAAAAGAGGAATAAGGCAAGTAGAATTTCAGGAGTATTTTATGTTAGTAATGGGTGACTATTAAGTATGTTGGACAAAATTTTTTAAAAATTTTATTTAAATAAGGTCAAAGGTTCAGATCCCTCTACTGGCCAGTTCCAAAAAAAAAAGAAAAGAAAAAAAGTATAAAATATGTGTTGCATGGTTTCTAAAGTTGGTCAAAGAAAAGTTCAGAGTAAATAGTCTCTTTAAAGTTTTGAATTAAACTGAGAAAAATGGACTGAAGATGTATGGAAAAAAAATTGCAGATTTTGGCTTTCCTTCAAATGCTGATGATACCTGTCTATGTCTAAAAGGGATTTTGATCAAAAAAGGAATGCATTTCCAAGGTCAAAATTTATAGTAAAAAATGTTATAATCAGACAGAAGGTATATGAGAAGCTGAGGAATTAAGGACAAAACACCATTATTTTAAATATCAATTCTTAATACATTAATAGACAGTGGTTATGGTGTGTGCTTGTGGCTGGGAGGGGTTGTAATGCTTAGAAATGGTAGATTTCATTCATATTCACATCCTCAGCTTCGGGCAGAAGCTATGGGGTTTTGGTCAGAACTCTAGAGGAGGATTACAAACATCCCTGTCAAAGCAGTACTCAAGGTCTGCTCAGGCAGGTAGGTGTCAGCAAAAAAAAAAA
>NW_007738859.1:37408-37641 GCF_000696425.1 Galeopterus variegatus
CATCAAGTCAAGGGTTAAGATCCCCTTACCGGTCATCTTTAAAAAAAAAAAAAAAAAAGAATGTGGGTTTGTCAGGGACTGAGGTGGAGACCAGGGGAAGCTTCAGAAGTAGAAGCTGGATCGGAGTCTATGTAAATCACTTGGAACTTTCTCAGAAAAATTCGTTATGTTAACATTTCAATACTGGGAGCATTTTTAAATTAAAAAAATTTTATTAGGGCCGGCCCGGTGGC
>NW_007738859.1:38228-40587 GCF_000696425.1 Galeopterus variegatus
GGTCACGAAAAAAGACAAAAAGGAAAAAAAAAATTGTTTAAATTAAAAAATATATAAATTTAAAAATTCTCAGCTAAAGAGCTGAAAATTTTTGTCAGTAACTATTTTGATATATTTCCTCCATTTTCAAGCCCTTCATCTCATCTGTAATTGTGCTAATCTTTGAGAATAATTGGTGCTTATTAAAAGCAGAGGATAGTGATATGGACAAGCCCAGAAAAACTTAAACCTGCACCTGTACTTCTGCTTTTTGTTTTTTGTTTTGCTTTTGTAACACTGACTGCCTTTTGTATCTGCTTAGCGCCACCGGGAGGATTTCGAAAAATCGAAACCTACAACCCTGGAAGAATGTAACCTATGTAACTCTTTGGAAGCCTAGAGTTGGGGCTCAGACTTTGGAGTGTGAACTCTTCTGGGCCCACTGGTGGAATAAATCTTTGAGTTCTCCAAGCTTCCAAGTGATGCTTGCTTTCTCAGCAGTCTGTTCTGTAACATTTCTGGTTTGCTGACCAGGAAGCCAACCGGACTGGCCCCTTAAGCCATCAGCCGGAGAGGGGGCCACCCTTAGAGCAGAGGAGCCTCAGTCTTCAAACAGGATGGCACCACCCGAATGCTTTCTTGGGCCCTCCTTCACCGGAACTCCAGTGACTCCGGGGTGACCAACCTCGAATGGACTCAGTGGAGAGATGGGCTAACTCACACCCAAGAACATCAGGATCAGGTAAAGTCCCAGGACTCAATTCAGTTCAGGCCTGCCTCTGGGCAGAAGGGAAGCTTGATCACCTCCCACCCCACCGTCATTTGCAGGAGATTGCCAGTTCAGTCAGGACCTCCCAAAGTTGGGAGAAAAGTTTTAAACTCTGAGTATCTGTGTGAGTGAATGAATCTTTGGGGCACCAAGGCAACTGCACTGCGGCACTTGAGTGGGTCCTAGCCTGTGGGTCCATGGTCACGTCACATGGCACAACGGAGATTCCAGTCCCCAAGGACTGTGACCAGGCCCGGGATTTATATGGGTACACCTTAGCTAAGATGGACCTGCAAGGGACGCCGCCAGGTGGACATCTGAATGGCTCTTCCTCTCTGAGGAGGGGCACCCCACCCTTGTTAGTCTGCATCACTGCTGCAGGGAGGGTGACACCAGAGGCCAGTGGTGGGGACCCCTTGCTGCCCCAGGTGACATGGGAGGCACTTTTTGAGGCCCTGGGTGCCTTGGAACTCAATCGTGAAGACTTCTTTGCTGCCTCATCCTCCTGGAAGCAGAATAGTTTCTTCCGTAAGAGTTTACTTCAGGTGCAACAACAAGAAAGTACAGAATCTGTTTTTCCTGGCTCTCTGTGTGTTTGGATGTGTCAGCAAGCCCCCCTGTGGGTTCTGCCTACTTCTCCATTTGGCTTTTCTGGCATGCCTTCTCACTGCCCTTGGCAGGGATGGCCCTGGCCATCTGTCCCTGCCCTTGCTGGCTGTGATCCTCCCTAACCTCAGTGTGTGTGCGCTGGGCGTGCCTTGTCTAGGTGCAGCTCCGATGAGCACGTGGAGCTGGGTTTACTGGGAGCCAAGTTACTTTTTCTTTTTGCGTTATCTTGTTTTGATTTTGTGCTGTAGCATAAGTTCTGCAATCAAAAGTCTTAGTTACTGAACAGGGCTGGCAGAAGAGTTTAGAGTGCAGGGGGAGGGAGGAATGGACAGAAATGGTGCAGAGAGTCGTAGGATGGGAGAAGTTATAATAAGTGCTAATAATGAACTCTCTTCTAACACGCTGACTCGAAAAGGGAGGTCATCCTTGGTAACATCAGGTGACTGTCGGCCAGTGGCTCTCCCAGAGGAGAAGTCAGTGCCTACACTGGTTGGTCATTCAGCTTTTCTAACAGGACCAGGGCAAGGTAGGGTAGATGGAGGAAACTGGATGCCCTGGAGTCTTTCTTGGTAGGATCGTCTTAAGAACCTGTATCATTTTTCTTCTGGCTTTTGTTTGTGTGTGTTTGTTTTTTATTACTTTGTTCACATAATTGCCGAAAATCAAGGAGGTCTGTGTGTGATGGCTGTAGTTTTGTTCAGCTCTAATCCCGCTTCCCACCCCCACCCCCTTTATTTGTTTATTGGAGTAGGAGGAGGAGAGGTGGGAGAGGGGAACATGAAAGGTATTATTGGTTATTCACAAAATTGTAAGTAACATATTCTAAAAGGGAAATTAATTAACAAAGGGAGGGGTTGTGAGATGTGAAGGGACCAAGAGCCACTCCATGAAGGAAGAAACCACAAGAGATTTACATTAATTAGCAGAAATGTGTAGATATGTTATTTTTTTCCTTTAAATTTTTATTTTGTCGATATACAATGTGGTTGATTATTATGGCCC
>NW_007738860.1:0-3791 GCF_000696425.1 Galeopterus variegatus
AGAGGGGATTGAAAAACACAAGTGGGAAAAACGCACCACCTCTAGCTGGTTTGAAAATTGGTTCACCACCTCCCCTTGGTTTACCACCTTGCTTTCTGCTGTGGCAGGTCCTCTCGTTATTTTACTCCTTTTAGTTTCCTTTGGAGAAATAGTAGCCTTAATAAAAAGAAATATCGGATCCATCACCATGCTCACTCAGATGGTTGAGCAAGTCGCACAAGACCACAACCCGTGAAACCCGTGGGTCAACATAGCTATGCAAAAGCTTCATACCCAGGTATAAGGGTTCTGCCATCGCCCTCTAGTGCGCAGTTGGATAGTCAATGATGGGTAAGATCCCCTATCAGTGGGGACAACCTAAGACAGGCACAACCACATGGGAGGCGGTGAGGCCGAGTGGCAAGCTGCAGTTGGTCACCATCATAAAAAACAAAAAGGGGGAAATGTTGGGCTCATATGCGATTCAGTAATGCCAAAATGGCGATTTAGGCAAGGCCCTCTCCATGTGGCCACCTAAAGATGGCACCGAGAGGAAGCAAGGTAGGAGGGGACAGCAGGGTTCCGCATTTTGTTTTTGTTTAACTCCATTGGAAGCCCTGGTTTTCCTCACTCGTGATCATGGCATGATTGCTTAGTATAGCTTAAGGAACTCCCATGCATGACCACATGATCTTTACCCTGATTGGCTGGGTGGAGGGAACTCCCCCACTGGAAAAGCTTAAATACGCTTGCTTAACAAACAATAAACGGAACTGCTTGACAGAACCCCTGCCATGTCTGAGTGTCCTTTCTACGGGGCTGGGTTGGTGGGCAGATCACTCACTACCCCCAGGGAGATCCCCTGGCCGTCTCTAGGGCTGAGGAGTGAAGCATTAGGGCAGCTCACTCTTGGGTTTGGCGTGGGAGAGGTTAGAAAAGGAAGGAATAACCTGCTGGTGGAACCCAGCACCTTAATTGCCTTATCTGTGAAATGGGGATAATAGTAGTACCAATCTCATGTGCATGTTGTAAACATAAATTGATGTAAAGATTTATAACAGTGCCTAGGCAAAGAATAAAAATTAATAAATTGCATCTCATACAGCAAAAATCACATTTAATCTACAGAGCAACTACCCAATTTCTGCATTTTCATCCACATGTTGGCAGCAGATCACAAAAGCATGCACAAATTCACCTGAAGACTTGCAGACAGTGCATGACAGAACCAAATCCAATCAATTCTCACACACTTTCAGCTAGATCACCCTGTCCCATCTGTGATTAATGGGCCCCTGACCTCTCCTGTCTCATTTTGTAGCCCTGATTTATGTCTTTATCTTTTATACTAATAACATGTATACAGAGTGTCAAAAAATGATGACAATGAAGAAAAGGAAACCAGAAGTGAGGCAGTCAGGTGGGCAAGAACTATAGCAAGATTTTTATGACATTTTAGTTCAACACTTCTGCGATATTCTGTCATCTTGCCACAGTGAAATCTCTCTTAGTTAAAGGCTGAAATCCAAGGGTCTTCCAATTTTTCCCAATTTTCAAATACAGATTTTAGTGGACTTATCTAAACATAGACTATGTTGTTCCAGATACAAGGAAATGAAACAGAAAACACAACACAGATTTAAAAAACTATACTTCTTGGGAAAAGTAAAGTTAAATAGAATTCTATTCATAAATTCTTGTGCACTTGAAGTTCACATTGCATAGTGAGCTTGGATTGCAAATATTCTTCATACCATTGCTTTCTAAAGTGATAGCTCCTTCCATTCATTACAGATAGAAAGTGACTGTGAAGCTTTAGAAAGTTAAATGCTGATGCTCAGCATCACTCAGAATTTGTGAAATGCAAATCAAAACCACTTTGAGATACCATCTCACTCCAGTTAGGATGGCTAATATCCAAAAGACTGAGAATGACAAATGCTGGCAAGGTTGCAGAGAAAAAGGAACCCTCCTACACTGTTGGTAGGACTGCAAAATGATGCAGCCTTTATGGAAAATGGTATGGAGTTTCCTCAAACAACTACAGACAGATCTACCATATGACCCAGCTATTCCACTGCTGGGTATATACCCAGAGGAATGGAAATCATCATGTCAAAAGGATACCTGTGCTCCCATGTTTATTGCAGCGCTATTTACAATAGCCAAGAGCTGGAACCAGCCTAAATGCCCATCATTAGATGGGTGGATAAGGTAAATGTGGTATATCTACACAATGAAATACTATTCTGCTATAAAAAAAATGAAATATTCCCATTCTGAGCAACATGGATGGGCTTAGAGAAAATTATATTAGGTGAAATAAGCCAGGCACAGAAAGAGAAATACCATATGTTCTCATGTATTTGTGGGAGCTAATAAAAATAAATAAGTAAATATACAAATAAACAGTGGGGGTAGGGGGAAGAAGACTCAACAATCACAACAATTCCTTGATTTTGTTAAGAAAAGTGAACAGATATGATGGTGATGGGGGAAGGGGGGAGGGGGGAGAAAAAGGAGGAATTGGTAAAGGGACACAAAAATCAACTATACTGTATATTGATAAATTAAAATAAAAAAATTATAAAAGAAAGAAAATGAATAGACAAGTCATAGACAATGACTATTCAATGAAGGATTGTTATGCAGGGTATATAAATAATTCCTATAATTTAAACAGGCAAACAACTCAAAGTAGGCAAAATATCTGTACACTCTTCATAAAAGAAATATACAAATGGCAAATGAGCAAATGGTAAAGTGGTCGATATCATCAGTCATCATGGAAATGCAAACTAAACCATGATGAAATATAACTATACTCCTAAGAAAATGGCTAATATTAAATATACTGATAACATTAGATGTTGACAAAGATGTGGAACAATCAGAACACAAATATAAAACGGTAAACTGCTGTGGGGAAAGTTCTGATAGATTCTGATAAGAATAAGTGCATACCTACCCTATGATCCAGCAGATCCAATCATAAGAGAAATAAAAGTATACATCTATACAAAGAAGAAAAAAAGAAAGAAAGTTAAATGCAGGTGCAAAGTTGTTGATCCTAGCCTAGAAAATATACTTTATACGTCCCTGACGACTGTCCAAAAAACCCCGATGGTGATACCACATTGATAGAATAGTTCAAGAATGGTTAAGTTAGGGGAAGGGAGTTTCATTTTTTTGTGCTGCCAATGCTTATGGTGTTTTTAGTTGAACACAGCCAAGAGAAAAGAGTGCAAAGTCATTCAGAGGAGATCTGAACTCAGATTTGCTCAGCTTGCTTCTTAGAATACTTATTATTAAATTACTTTTACGTTCAGATACACTTAACTTGGAAAATGTCATGAAAAGTAAATTACATAAGCTTTTGTAGTCTATCCTCTTTCTGAACTGGGAAAGCTACTAACTTAAGAGATATTTTGTTTAATTTTGAGGTGTTTCATAGACTATGAAAAGTTTAGTTTTACAAACAAGTACGTTTTATGAAAAATAATCCTCTCAATCAAGTATTTTAACAAAATCAGTAGCCATATCTATTCCTACAGGCATTTCCCTTGCATGGATGAGTTGTGACTTTTTTCGAATATTTCACTGACTTTCTTATATTATCTGACACCTTAAGAAATGTCAGAAGATATTCTTTCAAGTACTCTTATTCAAATTTAACCTAGCATTGTACACCTCCTTGACAGGTTCCTTTGCAGCTCAGTTCAAAGACAAATAGATGACGGACCTTTGAACCACAGAAATGGGTGGAGACAGTTTCCTGTTTCTATTACAGACCCAATTCAATGGTTTTAAGT
>NW_007738860.1:4791-6303 GCF_000696425.1 Galeopterus variegatus
AAAAAAAAAAAAAAAAAAAAAAAAAAAAAAAAATGGTTCACTTTAAGTGACTACATTTTAGGATAATTTGTTACACTGCAATAGATAACTAATAAAACTGTAGTCACGGAGACTACAAAGGAATATCTCCCCACACAAAGATACAATCTTAATAATACTCTGTCTATACTAAGCAGTAATGAATGTGCTTGCCCACTCCAGCAGACACAAAAGAAAATACATGCTCAACTCTCTACTGCAATGCCATTATTATCAATTGTATACAATCTGGTAAAAGTACATTGAGGACTAAAATAAATCCTGTAGATTAACCCCAAGGCTGATACTCATGGCTTCCATGGTAGACCAATACATAATGATTTTGTTGTGAACATTTTATGTGTATTGTAAAAGAATACATTGCTGGTTCTTTATTAACATAAAATACAACATATAGTCTAAGCTTGTTAATTACATAATTGAGGTTTTCTGTGCTTTAGTTTTTATCTGGCTCTTTGATCTATCAGTTTTTAAAAGTGATATGTAAAATTTCCAAGTGCAATTGCTGCTGAATTGTTTTAGTGTGCATTCTGTCCTCAGGGATAAAAGCTGGACAAGCACAGAGAATTCTACCTTTGATTGACTGAAGAAGAGCTGACATAAACTAAGCCTTCAATAAATGTTTGTGATTAAATAAATGTAATTTTACAATATGTATTTTGATTGATGCATTTAAGATTTTCATGATCATTACATATTCAATGAATTGTTTTTTAATCAATAGATAATATGTGTCGGGCCTTAAAAACTAACACCACCTTAAATGACATTACAAGCGGCGCCATTATGGGCCCACAAGGGCATATTAATGTGGTAGCCTAAGATGGCGCCGGGAGGAAGTAGGGTGGGGGTGTCTGCGGGAACCTTGCCTTAGCCATTATTGGCCAAATACGTGCTTCCGCACCCGAGGTTGTAATAGCTAGGCATTGAGACAAGATGCATGCTCTCTTGACCTTTAAGCCGATAAGATTATGCAAAAAACCTCCCCTCCCTATCTGCCTATAAAAGCAAGTGCTTGTGTGATAATAAATGGAACTGCCTAGACAGAACCCCCGCCGTGTCTGAGTGTCCTTTAACTGGGCTGTTTTTGGGGGGCCAGCAGTTGTGCTCACCTCTCTTCACGGCTCTGTTCCCCCGTCTCCTTCCAAAGGGGACAGGAGGGAAAGAGGAATCCTGGGCCGTTTGCTCGCCCACCGAAAGGAACAAGGCTAGGGCTGTACGGGTCGGCTGGCGGTGGACCCGACAGAGTGGTGCCCCGTGTGAGGCATTTTAAAGGCGAGGGAGTGAGGCCCCCAGCTGCTTGGTCCTGAAAGAAGGTTGACGAAGGGTGATCAACCAGCAGAGTGGCCCCCACAACCGCGGTAGTCGCCGTGAAGTAATCTGCCTGCATCTTGGGGTGAGTACCATAACGGGAGGAAGTCCCTGCACTTCTCTGCCCTGTGCTCCCTTTGTCCCTTCCTCACAGGGCAACAT
>NW_007738860.1:10915-14220 GCF_000696425.1 Galeopterus variegatus
TCACAGAGTGGATCAAAATTGCCTCCTGAGTACACAATACACAGCATCCTTCCTGGACTACTGGTGAAATACAAGCTGATTCTACAGCCTAAAACAATGACTAACTTGAGTAAAACACATTATCCAACACTAGCTATTTCTTTCTTTTTTCTTTTCTAAAACCTGCTAAATGACCTTGGGCTTCTGCAGGCTTATGATCGTTCCTAACATGACATTTACATCAAGGTGGCTCAAAATTGCTTACTGAGTACTCTGAATACACAGTTTTTATCCATCATGCTTTCCCGGACTACTGCTGAAATACCAGCCAATTCTATACTATAAAACATTGAATAACTTGAATAAAACACTAGCTTTTTTTTTTTTTTTTTTGGTAGCTATTTCTTTCTTTTTTCTTTTCTAAAACCTGCTAAATGACCTTGGGCTTCTGCAGGCTTATGATCGTTCCTAACATGACATTTACATCAAGGTGGCTCAAAATTGCTTACTGAGTACTCTGAATACACAGTTTTTATCCATCATGCTTTCCCGGACTACTGCTGAAATACCAGCCAATTCTATACTATAAAACATTGAATAACTTGAATAAAACACTAGCTTTTTTTTTTTTTTTTGGTCAATGACCTTTAGATGTGTGTAATCTAGATCTACTGTATATCTGGCTTCAATTTACTGGCCAGAACATTATTATATTTTGATCAATAAGATCATCAAGTCTTTTCTGAATATCTCTGAGGCGGGGGGAGGTCTACTGATTTTTATTGAAACATGAGAAATTTGGCTAACTGAAACTAGATTACATTCATATGCACTGAAAAAAATCAAATAAATATTTCTGGTAAGAAATTTGGATATAATTAATTTTAAATTGAACCAAAATTATAAATAAATTGAATTTTATAAAAGGTCCATTTGTGACTCTATTTTAAATAAAACTCCAAACATTCATATTTAAAAATAAGTTATATGTTTAAATAAAGCTTTTCTCCTGAAGAAAATGTCATCAAGCCAAATCCTTGAAATCCGTGACATATTATGTCTTCGAGTAGCCATACTAATCAGCACGTACAAGTAATTTAGGATTTCCATTAAAGCAATCTGAAATTTATTTAACACTAATACAGTATCCCTATCCCAGCAATTTCAAACTCCAGAGAATAAATTACATTTTTTCTGGAAACCCTGGGCTACTAATAGCCCTACTCTACTGCCACCACTGCTGTTATTTTTATCTTCAGAGGATGTTGGGGAGCCAAGTGATGTTTGTCCTGAATTCCAGGTATATTCTTTCTTGGGTGGGGATTGTACCTTTTATATTCCCTGTAAAGCTAGGGCTTGGGCTCACAGACCCCTCGAGTCCGTTGCACAGACTGGGTCACAAACCCTCCACCCCCAGGTCTATGAGCTAGGTGATAGGAAAAGGTCCTGGGAGCCATGGGTGAAAAATGAATAGGCTTTATTCAGAGCTAGGAGTGGCCACCCTCGTGGCTTCCCAGAGCGCCCCAAGAAGCGCCCTGTATCAGAGCCATTAGTCCCTCATACTTAAGTCCATAACCCAAAACACCTGGGTGCACATGCGCACTCACATTGGACAATAGCAAGGAACACCTGGGTGCAAGTGCATATTTGTAACAGATGCCTGGCAAGATCCTGAACATCTTAGGGGCCCTGACCATTTTCTTATATTTTCTCAACAGTCCCCTCCCTTGAAGAATTGTCTCTCTCTCACTTTCTCTCTGTCTTTCTATCCTCCATCCTATTCTACTCCTCCCTTTATATGTATATATGTTTACTGGTATACATTTGTTTACGCAGTTGGACTCATTTTATATACACTATCAGGCAGCTGACTTTATTCACGCTTAAGAATACATTAAGGGAGAAGTTTAGAGATCAGGCCCTCAAAATGGCATAAACATTGTCCCCAGCTTCACTCTCTTCCACACCCGATCAACTTGCAATTATTAAAAAGCAAATTCTGCCAACTTGGGATCTCAGGAGCTTAGGGGATGAAGAGTAGAGACCCTCAGACTTCATGAAGGCAGGAGAAGCCACAGAAAGAGAAATAAGGACTGCTTTGACTGTTTCAAACCCCAGACACTTTAGGGCTGGCCTCAGTGAGCATGTGGAACAGGAGCTTGTAAAAGCTATGCTTTTTGTGTGAAGTTGCTTGGATTCTACAGGACAGAAGAGGGCTTTGGAGCACACCATACCAGCCCCCAGGCCAGCAAGATTATTGACAGGCCAGCAAGACTATGGTCCCACATAGAAGCGAGGGGCTACAGCCCACTGAAAATAGGAGCCACCCAGAGGCCAGTGAGTCCTCATAAGGGACTAGTGCATGGCCAACCCCAGGGGATGTGTTTGGAGTGTGGGGGGAGGCTGACCCACCAGGGAAACATTGGGGTGTGGCACAGGCAGCTGATCTGTCTTCCAATCAGCACAGGCCCACTTAGTGAAGACTGGTCAGGGACACAGAACATCAGGGGAAGCAGTTTGCTGGAAAGACTCAGTCCCAGGCCAGAATTTCCACAAATCACGGGTGTATCTGACCTCACAAGACCCAGAAGTGATTTAAAAGTAAACATTTACAATCCAAGCTGCACACAAAGCCTTTCCCAGAGAATCAGCAGCAACGCAACAGTAGAGCTCAACCACAGGCTCAAGTGCAAAGCAACAGTAGAGCTCAACCACAAGGCTCAAGTGCAAAGCAACAGCAGAGCTCAACCCCAGGGCTCAAGTGCAAAGCAACAGCAGAGCTCAACCCCAGGGCTCAAGTGCAAAGCAACAGCAGAGCTCAACCCCAGGGCTCAAGTGCAAAGCAACAGCAGAGCTCAACCCCAGGGCTCAAGTGCAAAGCAACAGCAGAGCTCAACCCCAGGGCTCAAGTGCAAAGCAACAGCAGAGCTCAACCCCAGGGCTCAAGTGCAAAGCAACAGCAGAGCTCAACCCCAGGGCTCAAGTGCAAAGCAACAGCAGAGCTCAACCCCAGGGCTCAAGTGCAAAGCAACAGCAGAGCTCAACCCCAGGGCTCAAGTGCAAAGCAACAGCAGAGCTCAACCCCAGGGCTCAAGTGCAAAGCAACAGCAGAGCTCAACCCCAGGGCTCAAGTGCAAAGCAACAGCAGAGCTCAACCCCAGGGCTCAAGTGCAAAGCAACAGCAGAGCTCAACCACAAGGCTCAAGTGCAAAGCAACAGTAGAGCTCAACCCCAGGGCTCAAGTGCAAAGCAACAGCAGAGCTCAACCACAAGGCTCAAGTGCAAAGCAACAGTAGAGCTCAACCACAAGGCTCAAGCGCAAAGCA
>NW_007738860.1:15162-16616 GCF_000696425.1 Galeopterus variegatus
TGGTGCAGGCGCAACACTGAGGGTTGCGATCCCGTTGCCGGTCCCCGGTACGGGTGCGACACCGAGGGTTGCGATCCCGTTACCAGTCAGTAAAAAAGACAAAAAGGAAAGAAAAAAAAACCAATGACAAAGAAAGAATACCAAAAAGAGCAAGACAAAAGAAACACAACATTCAATGGAGCTCCGGTATGTCTCTTAGCACATTTCTCAGTAGAGACCCTACAGGCCAGAAGAGAATGAGATGATATATCCAGAGTGCTAAAGGAAAAGGACTGTGAGCCAAGAATTCTGTATCTGGTAAAACTGATCTTCAAAGGTGAAGGGGAGATAAAGTCTCAGACAAACAAAAGCTAATGGAATTCACCAATACTAGACCTGCCTTACAAGANTGCAAAGCAACAGTAGAGCTCAACCACAGGGCTCAAGTGCAAAGCAACAGTAGAGCTCAACCACAAGGCTCAAGTGCAAAGCAACAGTAGAGCTCAACCCCAGGGCTCAAGTGCAATGCAACAGCAGAGCTCAACCCCAGGGCTCAAGTGCATGTCCCCACAGGAAGTCCCCCCATTTTGGAATTAACTAAAGGATAACAAATTAGTTCTAGTGCAGAGTTTAAGTGGTGGGGTAGTTGATAATCCACCACAGAACTGAAAGAAAAACAAAAACAAAAGGGACAAAGCTCTGATATTAATCAGTAAAGGCCTAACACTACCACAGAATACCTGTAAATCCTAGAAGAAGTCACAGTCTCCTCAAAGGTCCAGGTGTCAAGATACAGACACAAAGATTGAAAAAGAACAGAGAAGTATGACACCACCAAAGAAAACAAACCAAGCACCAACAATGGACCTAGAGGGACAGAGGGTTTATGAAAGGTCTGACAGAGAATTCAGAATAACCCTCTTAAGGATGTTCAGGGAATTACAAGAAAATACAGATAAAAAATTAAGTGGTATTTGGAAAACAATCCAGGAGCAGAACAAGAAACTTGACAAAGAAGCAATGAAAAAAAAAAAAAATTCTAGAAATAAAGAATACTGAATTGAAAAACTTGGTAGAAATCTTCTACCGCAGACTTAATCAAACGGAGGAAAGAGTCAGGGAGCCTGAAGATAAAACATATGAAATTATCAAATCAGAGGACCAAGAAGAAAATAATAAGAAGAAAGAATGAAACATAAATACAGCAAATATGGGACTTCCTCAAGGGAAATAACCTCTGTATAATTGGCATACCCAAAGGAGAAGAAAAAGGAAGAGATGTAGAATACATATTCAAGGAAATAATCGCTAAAATTTCTCTAAGTAGGGAAAAAGATGACCACATCCAGGTATAGGAAGCTCAGAGGTTGCCAATCAAAGTCAGTCCAAGGTGGAACACCCCAAGGCACATCGTAATCAAATTATCAAAAACCAATAACAGGGCCGGCCCGGTGGCACACTGGAGAGTGCGCCGC
>NW_007738860.1:17616-23240 GCF_000696425.1 Galeopterus variegatus
GATCCCGTTGCCGGTCCCCGGTACGGGTGCGACACCGAGGGTTGCGATCCCGTTACCAGTCAGTAAAAAAGACAAAAAGGAAAGAAAAAAAAACCAATGACAAAGAAAGAATACCAAAAAGAGCAAGACAAAAGAAACACAACATTCAATGGAGCTCCGGTATGTCTCTTAGCACATTTCTCAGTAGAGACCCTACAGGCCAGAAGAGAATGAGATGATATATCCAGTTTGCTAAAGGAAAAGGACTGTGAGCCAAGAATTCTGTATCTGGTAAAACTGATCTTCAAAGGTGAAGGAGAAATAAAGTCTCAGACAAACAAAAGCTAATGGAATTCACCAATACTAGACCTGCCTTACAAGAAATGCTAATAGGAATTCTTCAGTCTGAAAGAAGATGATGCTAACGAGTAGCAAGAAAACATTTGTAGGTCCATAATTCATTAGTAAAATAAGTTCACAGATGAATTTGGAACACTCCAATGTCATACGGGGGGTGGTAGGAAATAAACCACTTATATTCCAACTATGAAGACTAAAGGACAAACCTAACCAGACAACAACCATATAAGACATAAGCAATATTAAAAAAATGTAACTTGAAATGACAAAATGTCAAAAAGAGCATGTTGGTGGAGGAGAGATGACACCAAAGCATAGAGCTGGCTTTGGTTCTTTCTTTTTTCTTATATATCAAAGTTAAGTTGTTATTAGTCTAAAATAATCTGTTATAACTGTAACATGTTTTTCATGAGCCGTATGGTAACCATAACACAGAAACATATGAGACATACTAAAAATAAATAACAAGAAATTAAATACACTGCTAGGGAAAACCACTCAATCACAAAGGAAGACAGTAAGATCAGAAAAAAGAAAAAATAGGCTAACAAAAGAACCAGAAAAAACTAAAAAATGGCAGTACAGAGTCCCTATATATCGATAACTCTAAATGTAAACAGATTAAATGCCCCAATTAAAAGACTCAAAGTGGCTCGATGGATTATAAAACAAAAATCAACAATATGTTGACTTCAAGAAACTCACTTCACAGATGGATTATAAAACAAGAATCAACAATATGTTGACTTCAAGAAACTCACTTCACCTATAAAGACACACACCATCTAAAAGTAAAGGGATTGAAAAAAGATAGTCCATGCAAATGAAAACCAAAAAAGAGCAGAAGTAGCTATACTTAGATAAATAGACTTCAAGCCAAGGAAAGTTAAAAAAATAAAATAAAAAAGATCAGTGTCAGGCTGGATCACAGACCCTTCTACCACATCCTGTGTAGGTCCTGACCCAAATAAGTGAAAGAAAAATGGAGCAGCCACTGGCTAGTTGGACATGCTTTATTTTTAGATGTGAGCTCCACCAACCAGTGGTTCAGAGCCACTGCCTTCTATACTGACGAGTACACAAAAAGCATCAAGCCAAGCGGTACATGGGTGCACATGCTCACTAACTCTACTCTTATGTCACTAGTTTACAATGGATGTGCTGAATCATACCCTGCTGGATATGAGGCGATGGGGCCTGACCAAACCAACTCTGCTTTCTTCACACTCCACCCCTTCAGGGTCCCTTGCTGTATAATCCATGTGTTCAGAATTTTCCGCAATGTCCCCTTTGCAAGGATGGCTGACCCTTGTATCCATATAACCTCTGTACTTACTGTACGTTCAATACACCTTGAGGCTTCTCCCGGTAGCTCTATCCTTTCAACTAATTGCCACAAAAACCCCACCCATACACATGTCCGGTTAGTAGTCATCA
The DNA here is from genome assembly GCF_000696425.1 of Galeopterus variegatus. Classification (NCBI taxonomy): domain Eukaryota; kingdom Metazoa; phylum Chordata; class Mammalia; order Dermoptera; family Cynocephalidae; genus Galeopterus; species Galeopterus variegatus. Next base: position 19,393 of record NW_007738860.1, read on the forward strand.
TTGGGGTGATTTTCCATGGGAATCCTGCAGCCACACTGGTAGGAAACTTGGTGCATATTCAGCAAGCTGACACATTGGCCACATGAATGTATGTATGTGCCCAGTCGACTCTGGTGCCTGCAACCACAATACTATGGGCGAAAAGAAAAAAAAGTTATTGGCACCAATAGAGGGAGTTCTCATCCCTCTGGCAGAACACAGGTCAGCTTACCATCCTGGAAAGAATGGTTGCAGGAACAGGTGCTGTGGCTCTATGCAACAGAGCCCCCACCGGAGAGGGCCTGCCCTTGTGGGGTCTCTCATTTAAGATCCTGACTGTCCACCCTAACCGTTGTGTCCACCCCCTCAGGGAGGGGGGTTAGGAGGATAGCCTTAGTCCCTTTTTCAGAAGACCATTGCACCATTCAATCATTCCCAGTGGCTGGGGATGATACAGCACATGTAACTTCCACTAAATGGACCACTGAGAAGCCCACTTCTGTACTTCATGCCCAGTAAAGTGGGTTCCATTATCACTCTCTATGACCAGGGGCTGACTGTACATGGCTGTAAGGCTATTCAACACCTTAATATTGCTTACCTGATCTGGGGCCTTACTAGACCATACAAACAGAAGACCAGTAGCCATATTAATGGCTGTTAAGATATACCTGTAGTTCTCTGACTTTGGAAGTGATCCCACAAGATCCACCTGCCACTATGTCAGGGACACTCTCACATGGGTTATCTGCCCATCAGAGGCACCTGTCTGCTCATCAGGAGCACTCTTTATTGGTTTTATGCAGCACCCAGTGGGCCATCGGCCACACAGTCCTTCAGCCAGCGTCCTGCATTCTCCAATGTAGCTACCCAGCTATATCAGTGGCTGGAGCTCTCTCCAGCCATCTTACCTTAGCCAGTGCATCAGCTTCATCATTGCCTGGACTGACTAAGGGGAAATGCCCTGTGACATGGAAGAGACTTCCTTCCTTCCCATATCCTAATACCCACAACTCTTGCCACTGGCTTGTCCCCGCAGGGGTCAGCGGCCTACCACCAACCATTGATATTTCCAAGTACATATCCAAATGGTAAGACCCTTATATATGACCCACTCATATTGGTCCAAATGACCTAGCAGCATTAGAGCTGCCTTGGTTAAATCTGGAAAAGAATGAGAGGTTAGTAAGATATCATCTATGTAAGGAAACATTGTAGCCATGCTGGGCCTAGTCCACCTGGCTAGGTCCCCAGCCACTAAACTATGACAGATGGTTGGGCTATGCAGGTAGCCGTGGGGCAACACTTGAAAAGTCCAGTGCTTTCTCTCCCAGGTGAAGGCAAATTGATCTTGGCTATCAGCTCAGATCAAGATAGAGGAAAAAAGCATTTACAAGATCCAGCACATAATGATAAATTCCTAGGTGACTCAACAGCTGATCCATAAAGTCATGAACCAAAGGCACAGCTACATGCAAAGAAGGCACCACTTTGTTCAGTTCCCGATAGTCCACGGTCATCTTCCAGGTGCCATCAGGTTTTTTCACTGGCCTTATAGGAGTATTAAAGGGATTGTGTGCAGGACGGATGGTGCCAACCTTCTCCAATTCCAAGACAGTGGCACCTATCTCTGCATGTCCTCCTGGCAGGCAGTGCAATACTATTTCATATTAACCACACACCTTGGCGTGGGTAATGCCTGTGGATCATGCTTGACATGTCCCTGCTCTGCAGCTGGAATTCTCCAACCATTTTCACAGGTGTAACCCATAAAGCATATCTATACCCAGGATGTGTTCAGATACAGGAGATACATACACAGTATATACACGAGGGGACAATCATTCAATGCTCAGTGGCAAAGACACAGCTTTGACTGTAATAGAATGTCCTCCATAACCATCAACATTCCCTGTGCCCCCTAGAAACTTATTAGGTTGCCATGCATCAAGCTGTAGTCTGTGCTGGTATCCACTAATGCTAACACACACTGTCCAATTGAAGACTTCCTTCCTTCCCATATCCTAATACCCACAACTCTTGCCACTGGCTTGTCCCTGCAGGGGTCAGCAGCCTACCACCAACCATTGATATTTCCAAGTACATATCCAAATGGTAAGACCCTTATATATGNTGGGGCAACACTTGAAAAGTCCAGTGCTTTCTCTCCCAGGTGAAGGCAAATTGATCTTGGCTATCAGCTCAGATCAAGATAGAGGAAAAAAGCATTTACAAGATCCAGCACATAATGATAAATTCCTAGGTGACTCAACAGCTGATCCATAAAGTCATGAACCAAAGGCACAGCTACATGCAAAGAAGGCACCACTTTGTTCAGTTCCCGATAGTCCACAGTCATCTTCCAGGTGCCATCAGGTTTTTTCACTGGCCTTATAGGAGTATTAAAGGGATTGTGTGCAGGACGGATGGTGCCAACCTTCTCCAATTCCAAGACAGTGGCACCTATCTCTGCATGTCCTCCTGGCAGGCAGTGCAATACTATTTCATATTAACCACACACCTTGGCGTGGGTAATGCCTGTGGATCATGCTTGACATGTCCCTGCTCTGCAGCTGGAATTCTCCAACCATTTTCACAGGTGTAACCCATAAAGCATATCTATACCCAGGATGTGTTCAGATACAGGAGATACATACACAGTATATACACGAGGGGACAATCATTCAATGCTCAGTGGCAAAGACACAGGTTTGACTGTAATAGAATGTCCTCCATAACCATCAACATTCCCTGTGCCCCCTAGAAACTTATTAGGTTGCCATGCATCAAGCTGTAGTCTGTGCTGGTATCCACTAATGCTAACACACACTGTCCAATTGCCATCCACCCCTAGGTCCCACAACCATAGGAGCCAAGCAGCTAAGTGTTTTCCTGTTTCTGATGCACAACAGGTCATGCAAGGAGACACACAGGTTCTCCCAACTCACCCTCAGAGTTGTCATCGTTCCCGGTGTTGGAAGCAGGAGTTACCTGTTGTTGTACTTCAGCCTCCAGAACAAGTACATGTGTTTCCAACAAGTCTGCTTTCTGCTGCGAAACTCGAAGCCATGCCACTTCATGGAGTGCCTGGTCCATGCTGACTCATAGTACAGGAGCAACAGCCACATCCTGGTCAACAAGAAAGCAGCTACCAGATACCACACAATTGAGGGTGGCCACATTTCTTTCCCCTCCCAAGGGGCTAGTGGCTCCCTTACCTGCTCGGAATCCTGACAACTACTACATCAATTGTTAGGCTGGATCACAGACCCTTCTACCCTGTCCTGTGCAGGTCCTGATCCAGGTAATTGAAAGAAAAACAAAGAAGAAGCTGACAAGGAGGACATGCTTTATTTTTAGATGTGAGCTCCACCAACCAGTGGTTCAGAGCTGCTGCCTTCCATACTGAAGAGTATAAAAAAATGCCTCAACAGTCCAAGGGGTACATGAGTATGCATGCTCACTAACTCTTCTCTCACATAACTTGTTTACAAAGGATGTGCTGAATCATACCCAGCAAGATATGGGGTGAGGGGACCTGACCAAACCAACTCCACTTTCCTCACAATCAGGAAGGTCATTAGATAATGATAAAATGATCAATTCAATGAGAGGATATAACAATTCTAAATATATGTGCACCCAGCCCCAGAGCATGCAGGTATATAAAGCAACTACTATTAGACCTAATGGGAGAAATAGACTCCAGCACAATAATAGTTGGGGACTTTAACACTGCACTTTCAGCAAAGGACAGATCATCCAGACACAAAATTAACCAGGAAACATCAGAATTAACCTCTACTTTAGGATTTTAAGATGGCGACGGGTCTGGAGCGGCCGTGCCAGGAGACAGCGCGATCCTGAGA
>NW_007738860.1:28283-34636 GCF_000696425.1 Galeopterus variegatus
AAAAAAAAAAAAAAAAAAAAGAAAGAAAGAAACAAACCTATTTTCTTGTCTTTAGTCCCCAAAGAATCTCAAGTTCCATGAAAGTAGGGACTTTTAAAATTTTGATCATAAATATATCCTCTAGTCCATTTCCCAAGACTTAACAGTTACCAAATAAATATTTATTAAATAAATGAATGAATCTCCCAGTTTTCCTTAGTATCCCATTTTGAATCTGTCATCCATGAGTTATTGAACTTTTAAAAAAAATTATCTTTAGAATTTCAGTTTGCAAAACTCTTGGAAAAAGAACCAACTCACTCAATTTTTAGGTTATGTTCCTAATTTTGACAATAATGGTGGAATTTAGGGCAGAGGCCTGAGTTCATCCTAAAACTAATTTTTCTGTTTTTATAAAATATGTACCATGTTTTCTTAACCCTCAAATTTCCAAATTTAAGAGCTTTATCTCAAGATTTGAAAACTATTTCAGGTGTAAATAAAAATTGGCAATTCTACTATTATTCTAGGAGTTTCCTTTCCTTAATTCTATCATAACTTTATTGAAGTGTGGTTGTCTAGTAATCCATTTGAGACAACAGTGTTTCTACACAGGAATATAACAAACTATTATTTTTGCAACAATTCTTCCAGTGACATATAATAGCATAAAGTCTTCAATCTACAGTGTCCTATATATATTGCCTATCAAGCAACATTCCTGGCAAGTTGAAGACCATTATTAACATAGAGCTTAGGTAATTCTTCTTAAATGTGTTAGGCTACACTTATTCACATGAAACACATGCAACCTTCAGAAACCAAGCCTCCAAAGTCCTGGACTTCATTGACTTGACAGTTTACTTGTGAGTGGGTTATTTTTAATTATTTATAACTTGAAAATGCAGAATAAAATTTCAGTTTCCCAAGACAGTCTTTCTGAAAGAGTTATCTGATGACAACTTGGAAAGTCACTTGAGAGATTTGTTCAAAACTTACATTTATGGGTGACATATAAAAACTACAGTAGAATGGGCTACCAATGATCAATGTGTTATAACAATAACAGAAAAGAAGACCATTAACCTGTAAATCTAATATGAAACTATTATTTACATATAACGCTTTTGGATGTAGAATTTATCTTTAAAATAATTTTATTTATAAAAAATTTACTGGAATTGGTTTTTATATAATTTTAGCAAATATATCACTTTATTTGAAAAAATATGAGTGTACCTCAAAAAGTTTGTGGAAAAACAGAATTAAAAGATAGTACAAAACTTTCCATGATATTTTTGAAGTAGCCTCATATAACAACATGCTCTATGATGTAAAAAGTTAAAGATATAGGAATATAGATATACTGTATTCTGCAAAAACTTGTTGGGGCTCAGAACACAATACCCCAAAATATGGCACCTTGGCATTTGAGAAAACAGCAGAAGCAGGAACATCTCTCTGAGCTTCTTCTGCTCCCTCTCCTGAACATCCGCATGTGACAGATGCCCTCCCCTATACCCAGAAGGAAAAAATATCACACAGGCAATCCAAGTAAAATCTGAGAACACAGGCCTTGCTATATTCCCCTTAGTTCATTAACCTTAGATCATACTCTTTTGTTCTCCAATTATACTTCTGCATGACTGACCATAAAAACACACAGTTTTCCCTGTTTTGGGGGGTCTTCATTTCTGAAGGCTCCATCTCAGGTAAAACTTTTATTAAATAAATTAGTATGTTTTTCTTTGGTTAATCTGTTTTTCTGTTACAGGGTTATTAGCCGTGAACTTTGCAATGGGTGAGGAAAAGAGAATTTTTTGTTTGTTTGTTTGTTTTGTTTTTTTTTTCCCAAAAGAATCTATGTTTGGTCAAAAAATCATTTGACATTAATCATTATCATAAGATTTGTTAATGGAGATACAAATTTCTCATTTAGAATACAATTTCTAGGGCCGGCCCGTGGCTCACTCGGGAGAGTGTGGTGCTGATAACACCAAGGCCTCAGGTTTGGATCCCATATAGGGATGGCCGGTTAGCTCACTGGGTGAGCGTGGTGCTGACAACACCAAATCAAGGGTAAAGATCCCCTTACCGGCCATCTTTAAAAAAAAAAAAAAAAAGAATACAATTTCTAAAATTTGTTAGGTAACATACATGAAAAAATGCACTGTCATATATTAACTGAAGTTTGGAAGCTTTTATATTTTCTTTTTTAGAAAAAAAAATTAGACAAATTTGGCTTTATAAAAACAAACAGCACAGGTAATGTATCCTATATTTTTATATATGTGACTTTATTCACAGTACATATGAATTTGTGCAACACAGGCATCTTATAACATTTGGGGCTACCCAGTTAGCCCATGTGAGAGAGTGTGGTGCTGATAACACCAAGGTTGAGGGCTTGGATCCCTGTACTGGCCAGCCACAAAAGACAAAGAAACAAACAAATAAAAACCATTAAATGTTACAAAACAATTTTAAATGGTGTAATATGCATATTTATAGTGCTGTATATATAGTGCTCGAGCTTTTAAACCTTTTTTTTAGTTCACTGAATTTGGGCATTTTATTATTTCTCCTGTAGACTGGTATTTAGCAGGGTTAGTCTTTTCCCAAAGTGGAGTGGACTATGGAAATAGCAGAGAAGAGTTGGAAATAACTGGCAATAACAATGAAAGTGTGTTTAATTGTTTACGGGGGTCCAAAAAGTGGCTGCCTTCTCATTTTATAGTAAGACAACACACTAAAAAAAGACTAGTTACTCTGGCAAAGGTCATCTCATTTCATTTACTCCTTTTCTCTGTTGAATACTGCCAATAAATAGAATACCGAAGATGAGAATTGAGTTTCTATATGCCTGCTTCCTCTGTTGGAACAATGCAAATACCCAAATTTTTGCAGTGTAGGACCTAGACAATTAAAGTCTTTTACAATGATTGTGACTCTTACTTATTGTTATTAGAAATTATAATACAAACAGTTATTTATCAAATGCTTACAATGTGTCAGACCTTGTTTCATGCCCATTATATATAAAATGTTGCTTAATTTTCTCATTAAAACTGCAAGATAGGTTCATATTGTTATCCTTAAATGAGAAAACCAAGACTCAATGAAGTTATGTCACTGGCATCAAGGCTTTAAGCTAGTAAGTGCTAACTCAAGTATGCAGCTTAGGTCTGTCTGACTCTAGTGCCCATGCTATTTAAAATTATTGCCAAAAATATGTTTTCAAAAATTTGCAGCATTATATCCTATGTCAATTATTTTATATGTCTGTCAAGTCAAAAGAGTGGCTTGTAGATAATTCCTAATGTTCTGCAGGTTAAAAAGTATTATAAGTACACAGGACTGAAAACAGATTATCCAGTTGTTGTGTAAAGAGTCAAAGCCTGTGGAACTGGGTAACTTAGATTTGAAATCTATCACAATGCTCCTCTGCTTTAAGAACACAAAGAATAAGTTCATGATCCTTAACATTCTCTTTAGGATTATATTAAAATTTTAGGTTATGCAAATATGAAACAGAATATTGCTAAATGTACTTGTTACCTCTCTTTTAGTACAGCTTTTGATTTTGTCATTGTTTTACAGAATTTTGTATGTTTCAAGTGTATGTTGATTTATATTGTTTAAACCACACTTCTGAACACCAGGTAGGTGGTGGCTGGGCCATCAATCTCCATGCAAACAAAGCTATCACACCTAGTTAGCTTTATCATAAATTTTCTAGGGAGAAATCAACATAGTCCATTAAACTCCTCTAAAATTTAGACCGCTGACTAATTAATGCTTTATCATGCTAAATTTTTTCAGCAACCTGATTCTTAAGATGTGAACAGCAGAAAATAATTTTATTTTAAGATTAAGTATGAATTTGATAGGAAAACAATGTCCACCAACTGAAGAAATAAAACAAGCAAACAAACGGAAACACTCTTTGCTTTATTAGCAAGCTAATTAGTCAAATGTTCTCTTTTGAAAATATAGATTAGGCATTTAGTGGAATTAATCATTTGAGTTCTCTTCTTAGTTACTCAAATTTAATGTGAAAGTAGAGGACCCACTGCTTGAAGATGGGAGATAATACAACTTTGTAATTTGATCAAGACTGCTTCTTACCCAGTGTGTGCAGTTAATCTCTAGGGAAAAAGTGGGTAAATTTATTTGGGAAAAGAAGCCCAAACTAAGAAAGGAATTATGACCTAAACTTTTTCTCCTTTTGATATTCAATGGGCTTATGCCTGTGGTTTTGAGTAAGCTTCAAAGATGTGGTAGCAGATTTTCAAGGAGGAGATACTGATCTATAACTCTATGTCTATCTTGAGAGGTGTTCAGGACACACTATGCCAAAATATGGTGCTTTGGCATTTGAGAACATAGCAGAAGCATTCTGAAGGGATCAATGCATTTCTCGAAGGACTGGGTTAGTTCTTACTGTGGATTGAATGTCCCCCCCAAAGCACATTAAAACATAATCCCCATTGTGACAGTGTTAAGAGAGTAGGAAATCCTAGTAAGGTATTTGAAAGGTGGGGTCTTTAAGAGGTGATTTGATTGGGAGGACCATGCTGTAGTGAACAGATTAATCCATTGATGGTGTAATGGTGGTCATGGGTGTGATTATGATGGCTTTATAAGGAGAGCCAGTGAGAAGCTCAGCTCTGTCTCTCTCTCTTAAGACACTGGGTGTGGTTATGATGGCTTTATAAGGAGAGCCAGTGAGAAGCTCAGCTCTGTCTCTCTCGCTTAAGACATTTACCATGTGACACCCTGCATTGCTGTGAGGAGTCACCACCAACAAGGCCCTTGCCAGATGTATTCCCTAGACTTTGGACTTCTTTGCCTACAACAGCGTAAGGAATAAACATTATTTCTTTGTAAATCACCCAGTTTCGGGTATTGTTTTAAGCAACAGAAATGGACTAATACAGTTCTCAAGAAACTAGATTAGTATCACAAGAGCCGGTTGTTATAAAGTGAGGCTGCCTCTTGTCTTTGTCTCTTTCTGAACATGCCTCATTCCGCTTCTGTTTGTCTGCCACGTTTGGATGCAGCATGAGGCCCTCACCAGAAGCTGTCACCTGCAACTGCCCATTCTTGAACTTCTCAGCCTGCAGAACTGCGAGCTAAATAAACCTCCTTTCTTTATAAATTATGCCTTCTTGATATTCTGTTATAGCAGTGGACTAAGGCACAGGACGTGCTAAACACCTTTCCCCTTCCCCTCAGTTTATTACCATTAGTTCATACCCTTTTGCCCTCCAATCATATTTCTCATGACTGGCCACTCTTTGTCAAAACTAAGCATAAAAATATTCTGGTTTACCTGTGTAACTGAGTCTTCAATCCTAAAGTCTCCTGTGTCATGTAAAACTTGTATTAAATACATTGATAAGCTTTTCCCTTACTTATCTATCTTTTGTCATAGAAGCTCGGCCATGAACCTAAGATGAGAAAAAAGATACTTCTTTTCCCCTACAATCTACATCTCTATTTATAACTGGAATCTATATAGAATATATTTCAGAATAGGATCAAGTGATTAATTACAAAAGCAAAATTAAAATATTATTGGATGGTGAGATTACAAGTAATTTTTTTTACTGATTTTATTTTCTGTATTTCCCAAATTTTCTGCAATAAAGGTATAGTTTTTGTTTTTAGTATTTGATTGGTTGAGCAAAAGAAAGAGAGAGAGAGAGAGAGAGAGAGAAGAGAGAGAGAGGAAAAGAATATCAAATAAACAACGTTATTAACTAACTCAATTAAATGAACATCATTCTTCAGCCAATAGTGCTGAGATAACTGGATATCCATATGCAGGAGAATGAAACTAGACCCATATCTCTCACCATATACCAAAATCAACTCAAAATGGATTAAAGAATTAAATACACACCCTGAAACAATAAAACTTCTTAAAGAAAACATAGGATAAACATTTCAGGAAGTAGAACTGGGCACAGACTTCATGAATACGACCCTAAAAGCACGGGCAACCAAAGCAAAAATAAACAAATAGGATTATATCAAACTAAAAAGCTTCTGCACAGCAAAAGAAACAATTAACAGAGTTAAAAGGCAACCAACAGAGTGGGAGAACATACTTGCAAAATATACATCTGACAAAGGATTAATATCTAGAATATATAAGGAACTGAAACAACTTTACAACAACAACAACAAAAATAAGCAACCCAATTAAAAAATGGGCAAAAGAGCTAAATAGGCATTTCTCAAAGGAAGATATACAAATGGCCAACAGTCAGATGAGAAAGTGCACAACATCACTCAGCATCCGGGAAATGCAAATCAAAACTACACTGAGATACCATCTCACCCCAGTTAGGATGGCTAAAATCCAA
>NW_007738860.1:34646-40547 GCF_000696425.1 Galeopterus variegatus
CAGCCTCTATGGAAAATGGTATGGAGGTTCCTCAAACGGTTGAAGATAGATCTGCCATATGACCCAGCTATCCCACTGCTGGGAATATATCCAAAGGAATGGAAATCATCAAGTCGAAGGTATACCTGTTCCCCAATGTTCATTGCAGCACTCTTCACAGTAGCCTAGAGCTGGAATCAACCCAAATGTCCATCATCAGATGAGTGGATACGGAAAATGTGGTATATCTACACAATGGAATACTACTCAGCTATAAAAAAGAATGAAATACTGCCATTTGCAATGACATGGATGGACCTTGAGAGAATTATATTAAGTGAAACAAGTCAGGCACAGACAGAGAAATATCAGATGTTCTCACTTATTTGTGGGAGCTAAAAATAAATAAATACACACACACACACACACACACACACACACACAAAACCGAGGTGGGGGGGAGAAGACACAGCAATTGCAATTCCTTGAAGTTGATACAACAAGAGAACAGAAAGGACATTGTTGGGAGGGAGGGGGGAGTGGGAGGAGGGAGGGACGTTTTGTAATGGCTACAATAATCAACCACATTTTATATTGACAAAATAAAATAAAATTAACGAAAAAAATTAAAATTAAAAAAATGAACATCATATCCAATGCTGGGTAAGAACATCATACCCAATTAAAATTAAAAAAAGAACATCATACCCAATGAACATCATATGAATGTTCATATATATTCTTCTTAATCACTCATGGATTATATAAGAAACATGATAAAAGATATGCTATTGTTTTCTAAATCAAATGTTACTTATTTCTAAATCAAATGTCAATTGGTTTCTATGTCTAACAACCAGTTAAATTAGGTTAAATTTTACAGCAAAAAGATAACAACTTCTAAATAATTAATAAATTTTTAAAATCATAATAAAAATTAGAAAATATTAAGAGCTAATATGTACCATTGACTATGTAACACTTAATATAAACACTCATGAGATGCAGCTAAAATAGTACTAAGAGGAAAATTTATGGCATCAAATGCATAGTATGAAAAAGATGCTGATAATTAAGCATGCAATATAAGAGATGTAAAAAAGAAAGAAAAATGTTGTAAACAATATAACAGGACTCAATTACTAGGGGCATGCAAATTGACTGTACGAAAAGACTAACAGATTAAGAAAGTTTGCTGAAAGCACAAAATGTTTAATATTACAAAGGGACCAGGAAAAGTAATTACATATGATGGCATCATTGCAATCAGCCAATTGCAATTAATGGATAAATCTAAAAATTTGAGAAAATAGATAAATGAAATATGAAAGACTGGAAAAGAAGAAACAAACTTTCTTTGAATATTATATAATTGTCTGTGAAAAAATCCAAAGAAATCTGTAAATGATTTATAAAGTAATAAGGTTTAAAAGGGCTAGTGAAAATAAATCAATATAAAAATATATTTCTGTAAAGTACCAAACAGGATATTTTTTGAAGATTCCATTTATGATAGTATTAAAATGCAGTGTATTTAAAAACGTGGTGTCTAATACCTCTAAAAATGTTAAACTTTATTAAAATATACTAAGAAGACCTATTTCAAATAAAGGAGAACATATACCTGGTTCGTGGTTTGAAAGATTCAATAAATATTATTTGAAATCTCCCAAATGTTGTCTATGGATTTAATGCAAACAAAATTGAATAAATTTTCAGTGTAACTTGATAAGCTGCTCTGTAATGTAAATAGAAATGTAAACATTCACAAATAGCCAAAATCCTCCTGAATGCTGACAAGGTGAGAGGGGTTGTTTATCACACATTAACTTATTATAAACAATAAGTATAACAATATGGTAATGAAAGGTTAAATAGTAGAACAGTGCAGGAGAATGAAAAGCCAAGAAATTAATTCATATGGACACTTAATTTAGGACTGATATTTTTGTGCAGATCCCCAGGAAAAGAATGAACTTTTCAATATAATGATGCATATGACAAAAGAAAGAAAGGAAAGAAGGAAGAGAGAGTGTGAGAGGAGGAAAGAAAGAATGGAGAAAAGAAGGAAGGGACAGAAAATGGATGGAGAGAGGGAAATAGGGAGGGGAAAGGAAGAAGGTAGTTAGGGTTAAAGGAGTGGGTAGAGATAGAACATTCAAAAGAGAAGGAAGAAAGGGACAGATGAAGGGAGGGCGAAAGAGTGGCAAAGAGGGAGAGAGAAAAACAGAAGATGGATTCCTGCCTCATGCTACATGCAAAAAACAATTCCAAGCAGACTAAAGACGAAAAGGTGAAAGTATCTTTTGGATCTTCAAGTACAAATGTATTTTATGCATGATGTAAAAACAAGCACACACCATAAAGTTAATGATAAATAGACTATAGTGTATTAAGAACTCTTGTTTATCAAAAATATCATGAAGAGAGTGAAAAATCAGGATGAAATTGGAAATATGATATTCATTCTGATGTACTTTACAAAGGGTTGATATCCAGAATATCTAAAAAGATTCTCAAATATAGAAGGAAAAGATATGATATGCAATTTTAAAATGGGCAAAAGAACAGAACACGAATATCACAGGTGAGAAAACAGTAAAAGGATGATAGAAAAAAAGACATCAATACTTGTACAAAAATTTTAATTGTACATATTTGTGGGGTACAGTGTGTTGTTTCAATACATGCATATATTGTACAATGATTGAGTTAGGATAGACAGCACATCCATCACCTAAACATGGTGATTATAGTCAAGATACTTTTTTCCAGCTATTTAGAAATATACAATATAGTATTATTAGCTCAAGTCAGCCTAGGAAACCAGAACTTATCTACCTGTAACTTAGTACCCTTTAATTCACCTCTCCCCCTCCCAAACCTTCCTAGCCTCTGGTAACCATATTCTACTCTAACCGATGAGAACTTCTGTTTGTCTCTGATTTGTTTTTGTTTTGTTTTGTTTTCAATTCTTCACATGAGTGAGATCATGCTGTATTTGTCTTTATACACATGCCTTACTTAACATGATGGTCTCCAGTTCCATCCATGTTGCTACAAATGACAGCATTTTTCTCTCTTTCTTTTTTTTTCTTTCTTTCCTTCCTTCCTTCCTTCCTTCCTTCCTTCCTTCCTTCCTTCCTTCCTTCCTTCCTTCCTTCCTTCCTTCCTTCCTTCTCTCTCTCTCTCTCTCTCTTTCTTTCTTTCTTTCAGCATAAGAGGATTCCATTGTGTTTATATACCACAGTTTTTAAAAAATCCATTCATTCATTGATGGCATTTAGGTTGCTTCCATCTCCGGGCTATTGTGAATAGTGCTGAATGAAAATTTACTTTGGGTATATACTCAGGGGTGGGATTCCTGAGTCATAAGGTAGATCTATTTTTAGTTCTCTGATAATCCTCATTACTGTTTTCCTCAGGGGTTGTACCAATTTACATTCCCACCAACAATGCTGGAGGGTTCCCTTTTGTCTGCATCCTCACCAGCATTTCTTATTTTCTGTCTAGTTGATAAAAACTGTTCTAACTGGATGGAGATGACATCTCATTGTAGTTTTAATTTACATTTCCCTAACGCTTAGTAAAGTTGAACATTTTTGCATGTGCCTGTTGGCCATTTTCATGTCTTCTTTTGAGAAATGTCTGCTCACATCCTTTGCACACTTCTTAATTGGGTTTTTTTGCTGCTGTTGAGTTGTTTGAGTTCTGCATATATTCTGGATATTAGCTTTTTGTCAGATCCACAGTCTACAAATACTTTCTCCCTTTCTGGAGCTTGTCTCCTTACTTGGATGATAGCGTCCTTTGCTATGCAGAAGCCTTGTAGTTAGATGTAGTCCCATTTGTTTGCTTTTGCTTTTGTGGTCTTGTTCAAAAACTGCCTGGTTGGATTTCACGTTGTGTTTCCCCTATGCTTTCTTATAGTAGTTTAATAATTTTAGGTCTTGAATCCATTTTGAGTTGATTTTTGTGTGTCATGGAGATAGAGATCTAACTTCAGTCCTCTGCACGTGGATATCCAGTATTCCCAGCACCTCTTATTGAAGAGGCTGTCCTTTCCCTGGTGTATGTTCTTGGCACCCTTACTGAAAATCAGTTGACTGTAAATGCCTGGATTTATTTCTGGGTTCTCTATTCTGTTCCATCGGTCTATTTCACTTTTTTTATGCCATTATCATGCTGTTTTGGTTACCATAGTTTTATTGTAAATTTTGAAGTCAGGTAGTGTGATGCCTCTGGCTTCATTCTATTTGTTCAAGACTGCTTTGGATATATGAAGTTTTTAGTGATTCCATGCAAATTTTAAGTTTGATCTTTCTATTTCTGTAAAGAATATCATTGGTATTTTGATCGGGATTTCGTTCAATCCATAGATTGCTTTGGGTAACATAGACAGTTTGATAAGATTAATTCTTCCAACCCATTAACAGAGGATACCTGTCCATGTTTTTGTGTCTTTTTTCACCACCATTTTATAGTTTTCATGGTAGAGATTTTTCAGTTCCTTGGTCAAATTTGCTCCGAGGTATTTCAGTTTTTTTGGTAGTCGTTGTGAACAGGGTTGCTTGATTTATTTATTAAAAATTTGTGAATATGCAGATAGAAATTCTAGTGATTTTTGTATCCTGCAAATTTGCTAAATTCATTTCATAGCGTTAGCCATATTTTGGTGGAGTCTTTATGATTTTCTGCATATATGATCATGTCATCTGCAGAGAGGGGTAGTTTGAATTCCTCCTTTCCAATTTAGATGCTCTTTATTGCTTTCTCTTTTCTTACTGCTCTGGCTAGAACTTCCAGTGTTATGCTGAATAAGAGTCAGCAAAGAGGACATTTTTGGTTTGTTCCAGATCTTAGAGAAAAAGCCGTCAACTTTTGTCTGTTCAGTATGATATTAGTTGTAGATTTGTCTATATGAACTTTTTTGTGTTGAGGTACTTTCCTTCTACACCTAATTTGTTGTTTTTATCATGAAGGGTGTTAAATGCATTTTGTGCAACTATTAAAATGATTATGTGGTTTTTGTCCTTTATCTTTGGATGTGATGTGTCACATTTATTGATTTGTGTATGTTGACCCATCCTTGCATTCCTGGGTTGAAACCCACTTGATCATGGTGAATGATTTTAATGTGTTGCTGGATTCTCTTTGCTAGTGTTTTGTTTAGAATTTTCATGTCTGTGTTCATTAGGGATATTGGTCTGTAGTTTTCCTCTGTAATTGTGTCTTTTTCTGGTTTGGGTATGAGGGTAATGCTGACTTTACAGAATGGTGTTAGAACTATTCCTTCCTCTTCGATTTTTGAATGAGTTTGAGAAAAATTGGTATTAGTTCTTTGTATATTTGTTATAATTCAACAGTAAAGCCATCTGGTTTGAGATTTTTTTTTTTTCCTTAGGAGACCTGTTATTCTTTCTTCAATTTCATTACTCATTATAGATCTGTTTAGATTTTCTAATTCTCCATGATTCAACCTTGGCACATTGTATGTGTCCAGGAATTTACCCATTTCTTCTAGCATGTAGGTTATCGTAATAGACTCTTACAATTTTTGTATTTCTGTCATGTCAGTAGTAGTGTGTCATTTTTTCATTCCTGATTTTATTTAAGACTCCTCTCTCTTTTTGTTCATCTAGCTACATGATTACCAATGTTTTTATCTTTATGACAAAAAAATCAGCACTTTGTTTCTTTTATGTTGTTTTAATCTCTACTTCTCTTGTGATTTTTATTCTGTATCCCTATTTGCAAATTTAAACTCAGTTAAGTATCTTAACGGACAGACAGTACATGTAAATAAGACAAGCCCCCTTTTAGTACCCCTGGTGTCTAAAAGATAACATAATTTTAGAAACGTACATCTTTTGGGAAATTTCAGAATATCTTACTACCAACCCACAAAACCCTGAATTCACA
>NW_007738861.1:0-11518 GCF_000696425.1 Galeopterus variegatus
GTGACTATTTTAGGAATATTCTTAGGACCCAGTCCTGGCCAATGAACAGCGCTGGGAAATCTTCTGGGGGCTTCTGGGAAGTATTTTATTTCTTGATACCAAGGGAGACATTCAAAATGACAAAAAAAGCTCTCTGCTCTGTACTTCCTTCCTGTTCGGATTCAGCAGTGAGGAGGTGATGTCTTGAGCTGTGGCAGCTGAGCGTGAGGTGACGAGCACCTACTCAACGACAAAGAGCCTAGGACCTTCACGACAGTGTCGAGCTCCCAAACAGCACCCTTCCCCCCCACCTCTGCACCCCTCAATACGTCCTCAGGGGTGAAACCTCAGTTGTTCAGGTTCTGTTAATGCAGCTGAAGACATTTCTTTTGGGAGGAGACCGTGCTCCATGAATATTGTCATATCTCACATTTCTACACAGCTAGAGCTTACTGAGAAAAGACTACTGGCAACCTGGCCAAAGACTGACTGAATGCTAAACATGCCTTGGAGTTAGAGACACTGAATTGTTCCTGAGACAGGTAAGGGCTTGTCCCCTCTGAGCCGTCACTTACATTTTAAGGGTAAAAAAACTGGGGATCCTTCCCTCCTCTCTTCATAGAAGATTTGTCTACCTTCCTAGACAAAGTTTCCTGCTTTTCTCTGTCTCTTTCTCTCTCACTCTGGAGAGGAGGAGGGGTAGATGTGACAGTCACGCTACATAAGCTCTGAGTTTCATAATTTCAGGGTTCCTCTCCTGGGTGCCACTCTTGCATGTGCAGGCACATCTGGCCCTCACTGTGCTGCTCCCTGGGGACCAGTGCCATTATGATGCCCTGCGAGAAAATAAAAGATCTGTCCTCTGATTCAGAGCACCCTCACCCTCTCTAAACACACACACATGCACACACACGCAGTTAGCGTGGTTCACGTGCCTAGTTAAATGCACGCAATATTCTGTGTGCATTTTTCTTAGTGCAGAAGTCACGAGGGTCCTATAGTTTCCATCAGATTCTCTAATGAGTCAGTAATCAAAACAAAACAAAAACAAATTAAGAACCACTGTTCTGTAAGTTACTAGAGTATAAATCTCTTTAGAAAAATAACATTGTCTTAATATCTGTAGGGTCTAGCACAGTGTTTGACACATTGTAAATGCTCAATAAAAACTTGTTGATTTATAATTAATAACAGATAATCTAGTCGTGTTCTCCCCCATCCATGCTCTGTGCCTAGTGCTTTGGGTGAATGAAATGAGTGACATTTAAATATTTACATTTAAATATAAACCCATAATCCACATACTTGTAGAAATAGATGCATACAAGACAAAATTATATTTACAGCATTCAATTTGGATAAAGTTCTACATTAAGAAACACATACAATTGTGTGATAGAATGGAATATGGTTTTGTAAATGAGAGTGTTAACTGTGAGGAAGAGACAAGAGCTGCGAACGGAGAGAGAACGGGAGATCAGTGTGAGGTGTCTACTGAACATATGGGCTTAGTCACATTAAACATTCATTTTGCACTAGAGTTTAGGAATTTTAGCTTGTCTTTTTAGCAATGAGAGGCTGGAGTCAAAACCCAATACAGACACATGCTTATGATTTCTACATGAATTCCATATAAAATATGATTATTTTTCTCTAATTCATTAGCTTCCATTTTATAGAATGTTTTCCTTTTTTCAAAGCATATGATACAGATTATTGTACAATATATGTTATCAAATGATGTACAGCAAATCGATTTGTAATCTCTTCCTACAACACACTTCTTCCAAGTATCCATTTTCTTTGGCTGTGGGGTGACAACGGTGCTGTGGGTTAAATTGTATTTCCTGAAAAGCCAGGTTCAGGCCCTAAACTCTGGGACCTATTAATGTGACCTTATTTGAAAATAGGGTCTTTGCAGCTGTAATCAAATTAAGATGAGGTCATTGGGGTAGGCCCTAATCCAATATAACTGGTGTCTTTATAAGAAGAGAAGAGACACAGGGACAAAGCCATGTGAGGACAGAGGCAGCCACTGCGGTGACACTTCTCTAAGCCAAGGAATGCCGAGAACTGCTGGCCAAACCAGCCACGGAGAGAGGGGCTTGGATTGTGTCCTCTCCTAGAGACTTCAGAGGGATCACGGCCTGGCCAACGTCATGGTTTCAGACTTCGGGCTTCCAGAACTGCGAGACAATAAATTTTTATTGTTTAAGTCATCCAAGTTTGTGGTGAATTGTTTCTTGGCAGCTCTAGGAAACTAATGCAGTGGGTAGAATGAATGTTTTCTTCCGAGTGCGATGCTGACTTCTATTTGTCTCTATGTGAAGTCGACACCTTGATGGGAGACAATGGATCAAAGGAGATCAAATCTCAGAATATAGAAGCAGCTAAGACCATTCTTTTAACTTGCAACTGCTATTCAACTTAATCAAAAGGCTTCTTTTGTGATTTATCCCCAAGGATATTATTCAGATAAAAACAAGCTTTCTCTTGAGCTCTGTAATTCAAGAGCAAAAAGATTGTCTTTCTTCATTGGAATTATAGGAGACCTAAATTTGGGAGAGGGTCATTTGAAAGCAAGGAAGGCACCAGACTTTCCTTTCAACCTGGTAAATGTTCATTAAATTCAGCCAGAGCCTGACCTTTGGCAATCTCTGTGTTCCTATCAGCTTGAATTGTTCCATCTGTGTTTGGCCAAGGGGAGAGAACCCGATGACCCCCCACTAGCTACCTGATTTTCTATTTCTAATCTCTTCAAAGCCATTCCTCAAACCCTTTCAAAGTATTTTCCTAAAATCTGGGCTTTTATTTCTTCTTGGAAAGAAAACAGTAAAATAATTGATGGGTGGGGAATGTGGGGAATTTTCCAATGTTTCCACTACTGTGTATCTGTAATGACGAAGCTGAGACCCAATGGTGCAGTATGTCTAAATACCCCACAAAAGAAAACACGTGTTTGCTTCTTCAACAACTTCTTTAAAATCTATGTTATTAACATTTAATGAATTATGCGTGGGGGTTGACTTTATTATGATTTCTTCTTTATTGTAAGTGCATTTTCTTAGAAAAGCTCTGGATATTGACTTCTTGGAAGTTCCCCCAAATTTCTGTTTTGAGTAGCCTCATTTTTATTCCTCACTCAGTACTATTCTGTCTTCTCCTCTTATCCCCCCTCCTGCACCCCCATTTCTCTCTTCTGCTTTCCCTTGAGGATGCTGATCAGCTGGAGTTATATTCTTTTCCAGTTCAGGGGAAACTTGGCATCCATCAGACATCTTCCTACTGCACCTTCCTACTCCAAATCCAATCTTGCCAGGGACCACACTGACCCAGCGATTCAGCCAGTCATTTCCATGCTCTGTGCCAGATACACGATCATGGTAATTAGATAATTTAAGTAAGAGACAATTTAGACACAGTCTCTATCCTCTAGGTGTGTTTTTATTGGTGTACTCAGACAGTACTAGTGAAATGACTAATAAATAGCTCCATAAATAATATGCTCCAGATAACTATGCTTCTGTTGACTTGGCATGTTCGTGTTAATGTGGATTGATGTTATATCTCCAGCACTAACCTCACTTACACTCTTTACCCAAGACAAGGCATATTTTTCAGGTATATGTGTGAAAAAGAAGAAAATATTCTCACCTGCTAGATGGGTCTTCTTTTAAAAGGAATGTTGGCCCAGGAAATGAAAAGTTCTTTCATCTGACCTCGCTACCAAGCAAGTTAGGACACGTAAGGCCTGAGATACCTTACAGAAGATTAATGAGGACTGTCAGCAACCCAGTGGTAAACAGTTCCTTGAAAGCATTATGACCATGTTGCATCTGGAAGTCCAACTCTTTGAGGGACAATGTTTGGCTGGTGAACAGTGGCATTCAGCAAGAGTTTATGGAGAGGTGAGTGCATGCACAGCCCTGTCCTCAGCCCTGGGGACAGTGATGAATGAGACATGCTCATCAAACTTACATTCCAGGGGAGGAGAGAAAGAGAATAAACAAGCAAGTAAACAAAAAACCCCAGACCAGCAGGTGGTGGAGTGTCACATATAGTTAAAATAATAAAGTGATGAGATATGATTCCAGTATTATAAAGATCACTCTGGCTTTCATTTCGAGACATATGATAAATTTTTGAACATCTAGGGGGAAATCATTTGACTAAGACTTGAAATAATTTACACTGAATAACCTTTATTTAGGCCAACCTAACTTACTAACATTACTGAATAACCTAATATTACTTTTAATGAACAGAGCGAGGGACCTTCCTGTAAGTGAGTAAGCCATTTTTATTCCTTCCCTCAGTG
Source organism: Galeopterus variegatus (assembly GCF_000696425.1). NCBI lineage: Eukaryota > Metazoa > Chordata > Mammalia > Dermoptera > Cynocephalidae > Galeopterus > Galeopterus variegatus. The sequence continues at coordinate 4,298 of NW_007738861.1, forward strand.
TAAACAAAGATTATCCCAGTTCATTTGGATTTGTCTGACAAGGCTGTGTATGAGGCTACTTCAGAAAGTTCATGGCAAGATTTGCATTTATCTTTTTATTCTATTTTTCCACAAACTTTTTGAAGAACCCTAGTATTGCTGCCCCCTGACCCCTTCCCCTGCCCCCTGTCCTACCTTTTATACAATCAAGTATACACTGCAAATCTCTGGTAAGCTGGAAAAAAAAAAAAACTGGGGATAGCACAGTAAACGTAGTATTTCTCAAGTTTATCGACACAAAAATCCTTTGTTCTTTGTGTAAATATTAATATTTCTGTTCTAGAATCTCCAAGGTCCCCACTATTATGTCACAAAATATACTTTGAGAAACATAGCATACATGAAATTGCATTAATCCTATCATCATGAGTGCTTAAATTTTTTTCTGAAAATTCCGGCAAAGGAAATATATAAAAAAAAAAAAAAAGGTATAAATATTGGGAAAAAAAATGAAAAAAATACTATTATTTACAAATGGTAAAAAAATCCAAGGAAATTATTGGAAATGTCAGAGTAAACTAGGAGGGATGAACACAGGAGCCAGCTGTGTAAAAATTCAATAAAAGAAAAATCAGAGTTATAAACTAACAAAAACCTGAAAATATGATGAAAAAATGAATTCAGAGCATGAATACAAAAACAAAATTCCCGGGGAAAACTTTAACAGGAAATGTGCAGATCTTAAATTAACAACAACAACTAAAATAGCAAGAACAACACACAAAGATTTACAAACAGAAAAAAATGACAAATAATGTAATGCATCTTATTCCTGAATTGAAATGCAATTTTGTAAAGCTTTTATTCTTCTGAAAAATATTTCATACTTGTAATATAATTCTTATCAAATTTCAGTATTATTATTTGGAAACCTGGCAAAATGAACCCAATGTAAAGATTGATAAGGATTTGTCTATGTAAAAATTAAAAACTCCCTCAACTCCCTATTTCCCTCTCTCTTCTCAGTATGCATTGTTAAAACATCTACATCATAATTTTATAGGTCAGGGAAAAATCAGAAAATAATTCAGAACCACTACTCTCCAATCCTTAAGGGGAAAAAAAAATGAACTCAAACTCCTATTAACAAATTAATTGCACTTATCCTTGGGAATCATTATTTTTTCCATTCATCTATAATGCAGCAGTGTATTTCTTAATGAGAATTCCTAAGTGGTAATTTACAACAAAATCTTCCTAAACTAAATAAATGTTTTCTCCATCATCATTAGTTACACTGTATCTCAAATTATTTAATATCACATTTCTAAGAATTTACCATTTGGTTTCATATTGAATGTATTGATTTTTCTTGGTCTGTTCAGGCTGTTATAACAAAATACCGTAAATTGGGTAGCTTGAACAACAGAAATTTATTTTTGAACAACAGAAATTTATTTCTCAGAGTTCTGGAGGCTGGGAAGTCCAAGACCAAGGCTCTGGCAGATCTGGTGGAGGCCCACTCTTTCACGGATGGTGCCTTCTTGGCATGTCCTCACTTGGTGAAAGGGGGAATCCAGTTCCCTTGGGCCTAGTTTACAAGGGCACTAATCCAATCAAGAGGGCCCCACCCTCATGTTCTCATCACTTCCCCAAAGGCCCTACCTCTTAATAATATCATCTTGGAAGCTAGGATTTCAATTTATGAATTTTAGGCAGCACATACATTCAGACCACAGCAATTTAGTTTAAGGAACAAAAGTGAAAAGAAAACAAAAATTATAATGGGTTTTAAAGTCATCATTATTTAAAACACAATGTATCACCAAAACTAAAAACTGTGATTTTCTAATACAGTGTTTGTAATAATGTATTTAAATATCAAAATAGCTAATCCAATATGAAAAAGTAAAATAATTCACATTACTTGCCACCTCTCAGTGGCAGACTAAATCTGTTACCCAATCACACCATATTTTGATCTATGTGTCTTTGGAGATCTATCTATTTATCTATATTTATCTTCCAGAGTAACTTCCCAGACACAATTAGAGTTTATGCTATTCCTAAGTGGATTTTTACATCAATTGCTCAGGCTACAGTAAAAACCTTCCACAGAGATAATTTGTTAGAATAAGACTGTTTGCAAGTGAAATCCAATACTCACTTGTCTTCCAGGAGCCTTAGCATCCCTGATATGATTTATCGATAGTATGAAAGTGTTCATTCATTTGGACTTGTGTTTGTTGCTTAGGCCCTGTTAGACATGCTGTATTTCCTTAGAAAATGTTAACACTGAGTTGTCCCTTATGGAATATTTTAGTGTGAGAGAGAAATGTCAAGGTTAGAATTGCTAAGAGATAAGTTCTCTGTGGATTTCTGGACTGTAAACAATCAGCCATCTTCAACATCAAGTTATTATTCAAAACATAAGGTTTATTTCTCCACATTTACAAATTGAGGATAACTTTTATTTCTTTGACTTAAAATTTAGATCTACATGTCAGAGCATTTTAAGAATGTGTTAACTTATGCCTGTATGAATGCAGTCCAACAAATAAATTATTATTGTGAGCAAACTATGACTCTAGGAAATATAAACAAGATATGATCCTTGCCCTCAAAGAGCCCTTAGCTTAGTTGAGGAGATAACACTGGCAGAATGATAACACTGCTAGTAGAGACTTTTGTTTATAAAGGTCTAAACAGTTTTCAAAGCCCTGTACATGTATTACTTCCCTTGATCTGCACAAGAAACATTAGAGGTAGACCAGAAAGACTGAATCATCCCTAGTTTAGAAATTAGGAAAATGAGAAGCAAAATCTTGAGGGGTGGGTCCACATCCATAAGCATAGAACCAACAGTGCTAAATTGCTGATTCTTTCCTTGGCACCTTAATGACTATCTTCTGTTAAAATAATTAAATGGACCATTAGACTGAGGTGGCTCTAAAGCCCTGAGTTCCTATGTCAGCAAACTGAAACCTAACTCAGGCTCATTTTCTGTAATTGGCTAATTTAAAAGAAAATTAAATTTTAGCTCAGCCAATCACAGGCGGCCAACTGGGTGTTAGTTATATTGTCTTGAACTTGCCATGGGGAGAGTACATATAAGGCTATTGCTCAAACTTTAGCCAACTAAAAATTTCCTTTGTTCTGCTTTTGTATTCACCCTGTAAAATCCTTCCCCCAACCACCTGCAACAAAGCTTTAACCTCTTGCAGTTTGGGGCTGCTTGATTCATGAATCATTGTTTGCTCAAACGAACACTTTAAATTTTAATGTGCCTTAGTTTATCTTTTAACACTTCTATTTTATTCATTCTTTCCTCTGTTCTGAAATTTGTTGACATCTCATTTGACTTTTCTCTCAAACTCTTTGTTCTTGTGGATTTATACTCTTTTTATTCCTTCAGCAGCATTTTTGTGGAGTTTGGGGAAGTAACAATATAAACATATGGAATTTCTTTAAGAACCAATGTGGGACAAAATTATTTCTAGCTATAATCTCTGGGAATACCTTATAGAGGAGACCAAATTTTGACCTGCACCTTTATAAAAATGAACATGATAGAGTGGGCCACTGAGCTGAAAGGGACACCCAAGAGAAGGAAGCAAAGAGAGAGGCTACAGTCTGAATGTTTGTGTCCCGTATGAACGTTCATGCACCCGAATTAGAGCCTTCATAAAAGAGGCCCTAGAGAACTTGTCTGCCCCTTCCAGCACATGAAGAAGCAGTGAGAAGGCACCATGTGTGAGGAAGCAGGCCCTCACCAGAAACCGAACCAGTCGGTGCTTTGTTCTTAGACTTCCCAGCCTCCAGAACTAGGACAAATCAACTTCTGTTGTTTGTCAGCTTCTTAGCCTATGGTATTTTGTTATAGTAGCCCAAGCAGACTAAGACAGGAGACTGCTAAACCTGGTTGATAAGCTATATTAATATTATAGAAATCAATGTCTTTCTTTTTATCAAATGACATTTACAGAATTCCAAACAAAATCCTCACTTAATATCACTTTCCCTTCCCCCATCCTTAATCAATCTCAAAATGTCAAGTTGCAGTCCGGGGCTCTGTTATATGTAAAGGTGGGTAGTCTAGTTGACCTTACAATATTCTCACCTCCTTGCCCTCATGGCAACAACGGCTGTTTCTTATTTTTACTTTCTGGGGAAGAAAGACAGAGAGTGAGAACTGGGTGAAACTGTACATTTCTACAAGAGGCTAAAGTCTGATTAGGTCCTCAGAAAAATGAACATGTGGAAAGAAATGTTTTTTTTTAATCAGGTAATGAGTGTATATTTGGAGGTGAGTCTTTGAACAGCTAGGTGCATTTTGTGTTACTTTTTGTGTTATGTCCCATTGTAGGCTGCCTTTCTGCTGTCCCCTAACCTCCCTGCCCCTGCCTTTTAAAATAATCCCAAAGACCATTATTAAGGACAATGAAAAGTTGGTGGAAATTTAAAGAGATTAATTTTTAAAAAATTAATGAGTTTTAAATGCCTTGTATAGAAGAACATATCCAGGAGATAAATTTGTTAATAATTTAATAGTTATTCTCATAAACTCAGCTCTGAATTTTAGCTAGAAGAAAGCAGGAAAGTGATGAGGAAGAGAAAAATGGATTTTCAGGACACTTGAATGACCACCAAATTAACAGAGTGTCCCGCTGTACAAATATAACAGCCAGCATGGACATGTGAGCCAGCCAAAGGGCGAGGCAGCATGGGGGGCTGGCCAGGGACCCTCCCTCTGGTCCCCATGCCACGCTCTCCTTCTGTAAAGGGAGATATGACCATGGCTGATGAGATAGAGCAGATGTCTGTGGCGGGCTGCTTGCAAAGCTGTAGTCTCCTGACAGAGGGGCCACACATGGAGGGGGAGCTGATGGCTGGAGTAGCAACAGCCATGGTGTGACTGTAAGACAAAATGGAGAGAACTGCAGAGGGCACCGCCCTGACACAACGTGCTGAACCAGTGCCAGAACCATTTACCCCGACCTTCTTGTTAGGTGAGAAAAACATCCTCTACTTGTTTAAGCATCTGTAGTTGAATTTTCTTCCACCTAAAGCGCCCCCTACCCCTTGCTCGATGTGCTGGCTTTGACGCACTGCTGGTCTCTCCTGTGGCTTGTCAGCTAGGCTGGACCCCCTTCCCTGCTCTCCTCTCTTCAGCTCCCTCCTGATGCATAGCTCTGTATGCATCTTTGATTTGGTGGCCTTTGCAGTGCAGAGTAAAAGGTACCCCCCCTGGGAAAGCAACACCACATGACAGATTTGTCCCCGGCATTCCCCACAATGGGAGGGGCTGGACTGATCTTATCCCTTTTAAAATTTAGACTCACATTACGGCTCTCAAAGGAAAAATTAGTGCATGAAGAAAATGTCCCCAGTGATATGCACATTTCTTTCTCTGTATGTGTGTGTTTTGTACTCAAAAATATTTTCAGTGTTTAATCAGCAAATCAGGAAAATGCTGATGACAATAAAATTTGCTTTCACCAGTACTAACAATCTATATTTCTCCTCACCTTTTTAATATGTTCATTAAGATTTCAGAATAAATTACTTTAAAACCAGCATTTCTGTTTTAAGGGGACAGGAACTTGCACACTGAGTAATTACTGCAAACTTTAGTGTGGTGGGTCTATGGTATTTATATTTTTTCTTATTTCTTTTTATCTATGTATTCATCATAACCGCCATCAGAGAGGGGTTTGAACAAATTAATAGATGATACAATGGTTTACACATGGGATGTAGATTGGATCAAAATCCTAGGAAGCCAGTGCAAAACTGCCAATAGAAAGGCGTGACTACGGTCTTTGTGTTAAGTCTGCAAACCCATGTTCATGAACAAATGCTTCCACCTGTTCATAAATGAGTTGCAACAAAGGAAAAAGACTGTGAGAAAGTGAAATCCTTAAGACTCCCCTAAATCTGACCAAAATGTGCTGGTAGGACTAGTGCACGGTACGTCATGTGTTACCTCTCTTCTTCCACGTCTACACATGGAGTTATATATGGACATAAGAACTAATCTGTATTCATGATAATTTACTAAATTAATGTGACTTTGGTTTTACTACACATGTTCTAGCAAATTGCAACATACATTTTTTCCTGTTAGTATATGACGTATTTGGTATGGAACATTATTTTATATCCCATGCTTGTTAATTCCCTGAGCACAGCTCCCATTTTTCAACTGCTGCTTTGAAAAAGGGAATTATTTTGTTTGAGAATCCTTTTCCTCTCCTGACCTTGTCGCCCCAGGATGTGAACAACTTCAGTGAGAAATGTACAGGGGAAGTCCTGTGTGCTTTGCTGGGAAGCCACAGAAGTCTTTGAATGCAACTGACCCTCTTTCAGGGTGAAATACTAAGTCAAAAAAATTTTTTTTGGCTTGCCCAATTTTCTGTGCAGCTTTTCCTTTTCTCTATCATTTTCTTTTCCCTTCAAAAAAACTTAAGAAAGGCTTATTTTCAGCTTTATGCCCAAATCTACCCACAAACTACATATCAAAATGAGACTGATTGTGCATAAAATCTAAATTCTATTGCACTGCCACATAAAAATAAAAAAGGCTTCAGTGGTGCAAAGTTTAGTGCTGAGCTCAGTCCAGTGAGGGCTGCCCCGGGACAGCCTGTACCGAAGCAATTATCTCTCACACACTCAAACTGCTTTCTTTCACAACATTACTTTTATTATGCAAATGTATAAATCTAATTTTAATCTGAAAGATCATCTAGAAGATTAAAACTGCACTCATGTCTTACTTTCACTAAGTCTAATTAAAGATATTAATTTTTTTTTTTTTAACTGGAGGAATGATTTCAGCCACCAGCAAGGACCCTCCACTGTTCTCTGCCCACAGGTCAAGAAAGCACATTGGGCCTCGCAGAGCTGCCTGTTGACTTCATGTCTGTCTTCATTCCTGAGTGGCTCTGGTTAAGCGAAGTGACAGCAATGCAAGCCAGAGAGAGCAGCAGTCCTCAGCAGAGGGCAGCCAAAGTTCTTTCAGTTGTAGAGAGAAAAAGCCCCAGCAGATTATAAAGTGGTTCCAAATCCCCAGGTCTGAAAGGTTGGTTTGTTAATCACAAAAAGACCGAAGATCTAGAAAGGTAACAAGGACACAGATTGCATGGTGTTTTGGGGACATATGGTCATCAGGACGGGAATTTTCGGCAAGCCTGTAAAGCAAACCTTTACAAAAACTCTCTTCATTAAAAAAAAAAAAAAAAA
>NW_007738861.1:12187-13172 GCF_000696425.1 Galeopterus variegatus
AAAAAAAAAAAAAAAAAAAAAAAAAAAAAAGGTTGGGGGAGCAAACTCAAATACTAAATGCCCAGAGTAGGTAGTTAAGAGACTGCGGGCAAACTAACTGGCTAAGCTGATTTTCTTTTCTCACTTTCCTCTATTTTACTTTTCTGTGTTCAAAGCAATGGCAGTTAAATCAGAAGTTCTTCTCAATTTTTCAATAGGTTTATAGGTGTTTGTTAGACTATAAACTCCTCATACTATAAAATCTATAGTAATGATATCTTTTTATGTAACAATAGCTGATATTTGCAGAGTTCTTACCAGGTACCGGTTTGTCAAGCTGTCTGTACAGACAATTTTATTTATACCCTGTAACAACCCTGAAGTATTACTATTACCCTTTTCTAAATGAGGAAACCGAGGCTGAGAGAATAATCTACCCGAAGTCACACTTGGGATGCGGCAGAGGTAGCCCCGGACTTGAATTCGGGTCTCTGAGACGTCAGTGTCTAGAGTCCCCGCTCACTGTCCCACTCCACGAGCCACAGGAGGCTGCTGCAACGTGGCCACCTGCACGCTGGATTGACATGAAAGCGTAAAATACTCGCTGGATTTTGAAGAGATTGTGAAAACAGGATGGAAAGTATCTCAGTAATGTTTACATTGATTACATGCTGAAATTGTACTATTTTGGATATATTAGGTTACATAAAATATATAAAATTAATTTCACCTTTAATGTGGCTACTAGAAAGTTAAAAATTATATAATTTGTTCCCGTTATATTTCTATTGGTCTTGTTGGCTTCAGAGCCTTCACTCCCACACTGTAATGTCATTGTCCTCAGACACATGCTCCAGCATCATTCCCAGGAAAATGAATGATCATAAGAAATACTGAAAAGTGCTCTGTATGAACCTTGGTAGTTTTTTCCTTCCCTCCCTCCCTTCCCCCCCCTTCCTTCCTTCCTTCCTTCCTTCCTTCCTTCCTTCCTTCCTTCCTTCCTTCC
>NW_007738861.1:14294-22974 GCF_000696425.1 Galeopterus variegatus
CTTCCTTCCTTCCTTCCTTCCTTCCTTCCTTCCTTCCTTCCTTCCTTGGTGGCTGGCCTGACGGGGATCCAAACCCCTGACTTTGGTGTTACAACACCACACTGTCACCAAGGCTTTTGGTAAGTTTTTTCACTGAATTGATTTGTTTGACAGGAATTATGTCTTATGTGGGTGTCACTTGGAATGCAAGAAGGACAGAATTCAGGGATAAAATTGAAGAAGGCACTATTGCCATTGCTTTTCATTGTGCAGATGGATCATCAGGAGGCTGGTGACTTCGGCTTGGCGCTGGCATTTCCTGGACAGGGCTGCTTCTCAACTTCAAGGCTCTAATTTCAAAGATCACGTAGATTGTTGGTCAGGATAGTAACTAATAGATTCAACCCAGGAACACTCGAATAACCTAAAGCCAAGGAATGAGAATTTTTGCTCTAATTCGTCTGTGTTAACAAATTAAAAAACAGAATTTCAGTATTTTGATTTAAACACAGTCAACCCTGCATGTCTTTTGAGAAACCTTCAAGCTCGTCTTAGCAAGCCCTGGGCCAGGGACAACATGTCTTTGACTCACAGCAAAGGTTCCCCATCTTTTCTTCTTTCTCAGCACATCTCTTCCATTTCTCACAACGAGGGTTCTCCACCAGGGAGTGGTCTCTGCCAGGGAAGGCACGGCGTGGAGGGTGGGCTGTGTGATCCTGATGACTCTTGGGGTGACTCTGAGAAGTGCCTCCTCTCCACCTTCATGTTCGGTGCTTCTAGTCTCGCTGCAGTCTCTGACTTCTGTTGACACTTGCCCGAGATGTCACTGGCAGCCGGGGTGAGGCGCAGGGCAAAGCTCGAAGGAGCCAGGGCATTTGCTGTCTGACGTGGGTCGCTCCAGTTTGGTCCACAGGCAAGAACTTTAGACCTAGTGATCGAGTCAGCCCTGCTGACCACCCATACATGAGAAAGGGTGTGAGCCAGGAAGAAAGAGGAAATTGTCTAGGACGCTGGTGCCACACTCATTCCTAGTGTGTCACAGCGTGGCAAATTGATCCATGACACCCTGGCGTAGGAAAAAATGTAGCCTCTTAATTTCTTCAATATCTGATCTAATCTTCCTTTTAAGCCTGGTCCCCCATCCCCCCCCCCCGAGGACATTTGTCCTTGTCCACGCTGGCTGTGTCAATCTCTTCTGCCTTAACCACCTCTTTCTGCCCTTTTAGGTACCTGTTGGCCCTTGGGGCTCCATCTCCTTTTCAAGATGGCAACTGGGTTGAGAGGGCGGAAGGAGCCTTGGAGCAACACGGAGATCTTGGGCTGCTGTGTGGGTCTTCAGTGGCTTCTGCGGTGGTGGTCTCCTTGCCCCCTGTGGTCACTGCTTGCTCTGCTGGCTATGGCTGCTCAATTCTGTGAACAGTGAACGTTCTCTCTTCGTTCAGTGCCATGTAGCCCCCTGAGATCTGCAATTCCTGGTCAATCCCTGGACTTGCAGGTCTGCCCTGCAGGCTTTGACTGAGACTGAGCTTGCTCAGCAGCCAGTACCTGCCCTGCCCCTTCCAGCATTAGCTCCCCAGGCACCACGAGCTGCCTTTCTGGTTCCTCCCTGGGGCATCTAGGAGGCCTGGAGAGCGGCACAGCCCATGGGACCTGAGGGAGGTTTTGGGGAGGTGGCCCCAGGCATTGTCCGCCCTGGCTGTGCTCCTGATGTGCCTGGGACGAGGCTCTGACAGGCAGTGGAGCCACAGTCTCTTGTCCCCATCTTCTCCCTCACTCTCTCAAGTCCTTCCTGTCATGGACAAGTCTCCCCTCTCCCTCTATCCATAGTCCACTTGGGGCCTGACAAGAGCTTCCCTACATCACGTCGTCCTCTGGGGAAATATGAGCAATAGGCTTCCAGGAGACGTGGTTGATGAGGAAGAGAAGGAATGAGAAACGAATTGGATAAAGAAGAGACATTAGAAAACCAGACAGCTCTCCTGTTCCTTCCAAAATGAATGTTCGATGCGACTTATTATTCTGTTTAAAGCATTGAATTCTCAGAATGTTATGCATTTCTTTGTGCTAGCAAACTTAAGGAAGGATGCATACCTAAATCAATCATACCTAAGCCATTTAGAAGTCATCTGCTGTTGTGACTCACCCGTGCTCCTCACCTCCTTTGGCAAGCGTATCCAAGCTGGCAATGTGTCTTTTTTTTCAACTTTATATTTCGTTTTCTGTTTATTCCATCTGTTATAGCTATTTACAATATATTGCAAGCCCCACCATGTTTCTAAAATCATGATATAAACATGTGTATAAAACTGCGAAGACACAATAAAGTGCAAAGCCCTGGTGGCACTTGAAAGTCTATGGGTGAGTCCACTAAGGGCGTCTGCCACGGCCCTTACCCACAGTCTGAGATGTCCCCAGAAACTGGGACTTCCATGACTTTCCTGATCTAGGTTCTCCTGGTTTCGTTCTTACTGTGGCATCCTGGTTTCCTACCTGCAATCATGTTTTCCCAAAAAGAGATGTATATACTGCATAGAAATAAGTATTTGAAATGAATGTATGAATAATAAATACGAAAAGGATTCCACTGGAATATTCTCCAGTAAACACAAAAATATGAGTATGTACACCTCCAGTGTTGTACCATTTAGAATATATTTTAAATATCACAAATATTACTTTTAACTATAGGCAAACATAGAACAGCAGGGATGTGACAGACAGCTCTTTAAAAACTGTTTTTTTTTTTTAAAGAAAACACAGCCAAATAAAACATTTACTATTTTTTTTTTTTTGCAATTTCAATAAAGTTCTTGTGTAAAGTGTTAGATTATTCCACTGCTTTTTAATCTGAAAAGTCATGTTTTCTATCATCAGTTTCCTTAGTGCATGTATGTGTTCTCTGAGTTTGGGCGGGAGCCACGCATTACCTTCCTAATGACAATGAAACTGCACTGTTGTTGAAGATCAGCCAAGAATGGGCAAAAAGGAAAAAATGGAGAGAGAAGAAAAACAGAAAACATGACTCTGGCTGAGAAAGCATCTTTCCCTGCACATGTATATATTTTAATATCCAGTACACGTATGGGTATGATTAAAAGAAATAAGAAATCTGCATGTTTATGTTGAACTGGCTAATTTAATTGATGTTTTGACTTCTACTAGAGGGTCATGTAATATCTGATTAAAAACACATCACATTAATTTTTCATTTTCCTTTGAATTACAGGAAGAAAGTCCTACTATGAAAAGCTTCATTATAAAAGGTCTCATTATGGTCTTGGATCCTGTAGAAAATACACTCTTTCCTCTTGACATCTTGCAATAAATAAAACTGTTAATATTTTGACTTTGGACAAATTTCTCTTTTGCTTTCAGCAGCTAACAGTTATAAAAAGAGACGGTGTTACATTAGTTACAGTAATTTAGTTTGGGGACACCAAGAGAAACACATCAAATCCATTAGTAGCGCCAACAGCTATATCCAATTCTAATACAAAACTAAATACAACTTATAAAATGAGTCTTAAAACGTCCCTGAAAACAGAAAAGGGTTAAGATGATCTTTTGAGTGACTAAAGCAACAATCCCTGCTGTACTTAAGCCAAGACATTTGTTTTTAAAATACTGAAACATAATGTGTTGACGTTAACATACTTTTTCACTGCCAAATGAATATAAACTGGGGAGATGCTCTCTCAGCTCACTCTTGGTCCATTAAACCTGGGTTCCTGCCTCTGGTGGTGTTTCATGCTTCAGAGAAAGGCAACAACAAAAAAATTTATAAGGAAAATTATAATAAATCTATAGCTCTTATGATCAATCATGCAAGGTTAGCAGTGGGAGAAAAACATTCATTTCTGCTTCTCATAGTAATCGCGTGCCTCTGACTTTGAGACCTTGGGAAAATGTATTTTCATACCATGGGAAACTCAAAAAATTGCAGATGGACACACACGTTCTACTTTCTAATTTCCCTTTTTTTTTTTTTTTTGTGACTGGTAAGGGGATCATAATCCTTGGCTTGGTGTCGCCCGCACCGTGCTCAGCCAGTGAGTGCACCGGCCATCCCTATAGAGGATCCGAACCTGCGGCTGCGGCGCTCCCAGCGCCGCACTCTCCCGAGTGAGCCACGGGGCCGGCCCTAATTTCACTTTTCTTAAAACACTTTGGTCTGATAATGTATTATGAAGCATTTCCTAAAGGAATGATGCTGTTTCTAAAAATCTTTTTGTGAATTACCTTTCATCTGAAAAGTGCTTGGGAAGAAAGCTGTGACTATATGATGAGCTGGATTCCTCCAGAGGACTTGCACTTTGTTAATTATGAATGTGGAATATTTGGAAAGTAAAAAAATGGAAATTAATTGAAATAAATGTAAAAACATAAACTGGTCTGCACTTGCCTTACTTAGAACACGTTCTTCCATGTCACATTTCTTACTTGGAACTCTTCTCCAGGAAAAGTATTAGGCCCTTTTTCAAGTAAATAAGGTCTCGAGTATTTCTTCTGCGTATAACACATCCCTGAGGGGTAAGCTGAGAGGGACAAAGTGCCAGCCAGGTAGAACCACTTCTTCACAGGGAAAATAACATCTAACACTTGTGCTAAGATTTCAGTGCGATCATTGGCACAAGATGCCAGCTCAGGGCTCAGCACACAGTGTATTTTTAAAATGCCAGAACATTCTTGCTTGTAGGCTAGGCCTCCTTAGATTTATCAACCCACCTTAGTCACACATATTCTCTTACAAAGAGACTGCGGGATAGCAGTTGGAGGCCAAATGTTTGGACTCCACCTCACCAGACCCTATCCAAAGTCCAATATAAGGAATTAGATTTATATAGCACAAAGCAAAATTAAAAGCAGATTAATAGTAGTGATTTAAATTTGGACATCATGCAATTGAACGTCCTCAGTCCTGATGAAGAAACTGGGCTCTGGAGAGGCTCAATGAATGCCTCCGAAGTAAAGACTGCATATTCCCTGTGTGGTTTGCCTGGGTATTCTCTACCTTGCACATGGCGCCAGGACACAACAGGGTCCAATTACTTACTGATGGTTGAATAAATAAAATAAGAGAACTGCCAATGGTGGTATAACTAGTGTAATGGCTGCGCTGCTGATAGAACTCTGATTTCCTGTGGTTTTGTACTCTGTACTAGGCTTGCCAAAGAAGGGATGTTTCCAGAAAGTATCACAACATAAGCAGACAGTGCTACCACCCATGCATGAATTTACAGGGGTCACTGATGATGCTTCGAGTCTCTTTAATGGGCACAAAACCTTCATTCAACAATTAAAGATAAATAAAGGGAACATACTGATGTACTTTGATTTCAACCAGCTCCTTGTTTGCTTTTGAGGGTGTGTGCAGTCGCCAGTCTCGAACACAGAAAGCTTCTATTCTAGAGGAGGCTGACAGAGTGGAAAGACCAAACTCGGGCAGCACCCACCGGTTTTCCAGCTTTGCCAGCCCAGGTCCTGCCCCAGCCACAAACACATTCTCCTGACACGTTCCACTGGAGGAACCAGAGCCTCAGAGAAAAGTGTAGGAAATAAAGGACCCCTGTGGGTCGCATCACTCAAACTGAGAGGACCTTACACATAAAAGAAGTAGGCCCTTGCTATTACATGATCTAATAAAGTTCATAATTTTTTGAAAAACAATTCAGCGAAGTTTCATTTTTCCTAATCCAAGAGCAGCTACAACGTATGCATTATTTTCTGAACTAACTCTACATAGTTCACCAGAAAGAGTCACATGGAGTATGGTATCCATGTCACTGTGTCCTGTGACATATGATTGGGGATTTTACATGCTACTTAAAACTGATTCAAAACATCTTTTATTATAAAAAAACACTTTCCTCCTTCCAATGACAAGATGACTGTAACTAGTGTCCTCGAGAACGTTCACAAAATCTGCGACCAGACAGTCAATGATGAAGTCCCGAGAAGACCTCTAATGACCTTTTTCTTTGGTGTAGAGTTCTGGGAAAGATTGGTGAAACCCATGCCAGGAGCTGTGCTGCCCTCTGGGGAAACTGGAGTGATGTCTCATCGCTTTCGCTGCTGGTACCTGGGAACTTTAATTCAGGAAGCAAATGGCCACACTTCTGGTGCACACTCCATTGGCACTTCTGGTGTACACTCTGTCAGCACTTCTGGTGCACACGCCGTTGGCACACTAGTGTACACTCCATCAGCACTTCTGGTGTACATGCCATTGGCACTTCTGGTGTGCACTCCGTTGGCACTCTGCTGCACACTCCATCAGCATTTCTGGTGCACACTCCATCGGCACTCCTGGTGCACACTCCATCGGCACTCCTGGTGTACACTCCATCAGCACTCCTGGTGCACACTCCATCAGCACTCCTGGTGTACACTCCATCAGCACTTCTGGTGCACACTCCATCAGCACTCCTGGTGCACACTCCATCAGCACTCCTGGTGCACACTCCATCAGCACTTCTGGTGCACACTCCATCAGCACTCCTGGTGCACACTCCATCAGCACTCCTGGTGCACACTCCATCAGCACTCCTGGTGCACACTCCATCAGCACTTCTGGTGCACACTCCGTCAGCACTTCTGGTGCTCACTCCATCAGCACTTCTGGTGCACACTCCATCAGCACTCCTGGTGCACACTCCATCGGCACTTCTGGTGCACACTCCATTGGCACTTCTGGTGTACACTCCATCGGCACTTCTGGTGTATACTGTGTCAGCACTCCTGGTGCACACTCCATCGGCACTTCTGGTGTACACTCCATTGGCACTTCTGGTGTACACTCCATCGGCACTTCTGGTGCACACTCCATCGGCACTTCTGGTGTACACTCTGTCAGTACTGCTGCTTTGGGATCACCATGGTGACTCAGGTGACTTCATGTGTTTGTGCTACATTAACTTGAGCTTCATTCAGTAATGGTACAAAGTGAAAGCTTTTCAATTAAAAACTTATTTAGGAATCCATTTTGTTTCAAGGGTTCATAATGCCCTGAAATGCCTCTGGGCACTCACCCTTCTTTTATTTGGCTTGTGGGTATGTGCTTTGTGGGCAGCTACAAAATCAGTATTAGCCAAAACAAACTGATAACTAAAATTTTTTAAAAAAGGATTGTGCTATACATCACGTCAATTAGAACAATGATGGATGATGGATGTATACAATATTTCTAAGTACTGATTTATTGCTTTCTTTTCTTATTCTATAGGAAAGCTAGATTAAGAATCAATGTTATTCATATGATATCAGTCAAATAGAGAGCAGCAATAATTTGGCTGTTCATTTAACTTAGTTTTTGGAAATGTGGGTGTCTTAGTCCATTTGAGCTGCTATAGCAGAATACTATAGACTGATGGTTTGTAAACAACAGAAATTTATTTCTCACGGTCTGGAGGCTGGGAAATCCAAGACCTGGGTGGCAGCAGATTCTGTGTCTGCTGAGGGCCATCTTCTTGCTGTGTCCTCACATGGTGAACAAATAGAGGGAGCTCTGTGAGGTCCCTTCTGTAAGGACACTAATTCCATTATGAGAGCTCCATTCTCACGGCCTAAGCATCTCCCAAAGACTCCACCTCTTAATGCCATCACCTTAGAGGCTAGAATTTCAATATACAAACTTTGCAGGGACACAAAAATTCAGTTTGTAGCAGTGGGTATAAGAATTTAGTGCTTAAATACCTGCTAGTCAAAGGATGAAATTCCAAGTAGCCAAGAGAGCCATGAGCCAGACTTTCCAGAGAATGGGAGAAATGGCACTTGGAAGACGGAGTTTGGCATCTCCAGAGCCGGTCAGTTCTTACTGTGGTACTGTCAGTTAGTCCATGCATCTGCTCATTCATTCAACAGACGTGTGTCATATATTCTGTGTGAGGACTCACAGAAGGGCAATGCACGGGCCCACGGAGGTGGGGAACCCAGTGCGCTGTGGGTTGAATGTGTCCCCCAAAAGTTCATGTGTTAGAAACTTGATCCCTATTGTAACAGTGTTAAGAGGGTGGAAAATCTGATTATGGTATTTGAAAAGTGGGGCCTATCAGAGGTGATTGGATTGTGAGGACTGTGCTCTCATGAATGGATTAATCCATTCATTCAGTAACGAGTAATCATGGGTGTGGACTGGTGGCTGTATGAGGAGAACACATTGTTGGGCATAACTTTGCGCGCATGCGCCCTGACGCGCACGGGCGCCAGTTCATGCGCTCCGCGGCCACCATTTCACTAGCGCTCAATGGCACGTAGCTGCCAGCCTCGCCCTTCCGGGTCCCAGTGATTCAGCAACTTTAGTTCCGTATTCGCGTAAAGCCTCCCCACCACCTCACCCTATCCTTTTAAGCCCTTCTTATTGGCTCTTTGCTTGATCTCTCATATCAAAACCCGCCCTGCCCTTTTTCCCTATATAAGCTGTGCCGCCCTGCAAATAAACGGAGTTCCGGCTTTGACCACTCTCCTGGCTCGGTGGTGTTCTTTCTCGGCCCCCGGGGAGGAAGGTCCTGGGGGGGAAGGGCCGTGCCAGCGACACTCATCATCCCACTCAGCCCCACAAGGGACCCCCGGCTGGACCGGGGTCTCTTCCCGCTCGGTTTTGTCGGCCTCTGGCTCAGGGAGGCCCAACAAATTTGCCTCCTAGTGATGTAACCATGCCATGGTTTTCTATTTCTGATCTGATTGGACTTCACTGACACTTGAC
>NW_007738861.1:23902-24270 GCF_000696425.1 Galeopterus variegatus
AAGACTCTGGAGTTTTGTGAAGAAAAGCAGCCATGGCCAAACAGACCCCTTTTGGGTCTCCTGCTCTTCTGCTTGGGACGTCAAGAGTCAAGTGATTTCATTTCTAATTGTTGGCTCAGCTCTTGAGCTCAGTAACTCATTTGAGAGAACAGACTTCTGCAGGGGTATAGACTAAGATTTGCCTGTTTAATTAGATGATCTCAAATTTTCTCGCATCCACTTGGTATTTTAAGAGGGTCTCTCCATCTTCTTGAAGAGGCTTGCATACTTTGCTTTGCAGTGTGGATTTGTTGTCTTGCTTTCCTTGGGGCAGGGTGAGGCCTCACCAGTAAAACTGCAATCTAAACCTGACCTTTTTACTAGTAAGC
>NW_007738861.1:25068-26883 GCF_000696425.1 Galeopterus variegatus
GGTGGTGTTCTTTCTCGGCCCCCGGGGAGGAAGGTCCTGGGGGGGGAAGGGCCATGCCAGCCACACTCATCATCCTGCTCAGCCCCACAAGGGACCCCCGGCTGGACCGGGGTTTCTTCCCGCTTGGTTTTGTCGGCATCTGGCTCAGGGAGGCCCGACAACACATGACAGAGCTCTGGCCACTCTCGCTCAGGCCGTGCTCACCACATGACTCCCTGGCAGCCGTGGGACCCTGTAGAGAGTTCCCACCCTGAAGAAGACCCTCACCAGGTATCCTCCCTGAACCTTGGTCTTCCTAGCCTCCCAAACTGTAAGAAATACGTTTCCTGTCTTTGCAAATTATCCAGCTTTAGGTATCTTATTATAAGCAACAGAAAACGGACTACTACACAATGAAAGGGTAACATGGATGCAAATAACCAGAGCTCCAGGTAGTCGATGAAAGGAACCCCTGGCAGAGCACTACGTTTTGTCAGAATATAAAGGATGGGTAATTTACAGTTGAAGCAAATCTTCAAAGAATTATACCATTTAAGCTGGAACTTAAGCATTTTGGACAGGCAAAGAAGCGAAGGAGGCGGGGAGAGCTGGGGACCACCCCTGGGCACATGGGGAAAGCGAGCTCCAGGTGACGGCATCTTCTTGGGATTCGGGCTGGACGGGGTAATGGGAGTCGTGGCGGAGGGAGGTGATGGAAGCTCGAGGAGTCTGGGCTTTATTCAGAAAGCAATGAACAGCCTTTGAGGGTGTTTGGCCAGATGTGACCTGCTCAGAGTGCTGTTGCAGGAAAACGAGTCCAGAAGAAGTGAGCAGGATGAAGGGGACCCAGGAGAGGTGTCAGGCAAAGTTCTTGCTCGGCAGAGGCCAACTGAGGAGCAGGGACCAGGTATTGAAACGGAGTAGGGGGCACTGAGGAGCTGTTCTGAAAGGCCCTGGATTGCTGGCCTCTCTCCTGGACCTCACAGCAGCCCCCTGGCTCACCCCCTCTCATCTGGCCTCTCCTAACCGTGCTCCATATCCCCACCAGGCATTGTCTAAAATGTATCCGTATTTAACCTTTCTGCTTAAAACCTCTACTACCTGACCCATGAAGCCCAGATCATCCAGTTGGTCACACAAAACCCATTATTACTGGCTCTGCCAACCTTACCAGCACCGCCCGCCACCCCCGCCTGGCCCCGAACCCCTGCTGTGTCCTCTGCACCTCCAGGCCCTGCACCCCTCCACCGGCCTTCCACTCCTGCTCTCCCTGCCTCCCTCCCCACCCTCCTAGCAGATGCCTATTTGATCTTCAGGAGGACACTGCAAATAAATTCTGTGTGTGCTGAAGAATTCGGCTCATTTGAGTTAAGCAGTTAAAACCTCGGGGCAAGAGTGGTTACCTAGTGACCCACATTTCTGAGCTTTGCTAATGATGATAAAAGCCTTGTTGACAAACCCTTTCAAAGGCACTTTGCTTCCAGTCTGCGACAACAGAGCCAGGTCCCAGTCTCTAGCTTAAGGGTTGTGAAATGCTTTCAGGTTTTCAGCTGAAGCAGCTGGCAGAGCTTCGGAACACTTAGAACAGAACCGTGTCAATCAGCGCACATAACGGTGCATTGTGTGAAGTCACCCGAGATATCATAATAACAAAAACTTTTCAATTTCCAACTTGATTGAATTTTACCTTGAAAAGGCATATATATTCTACTGTCTACTTGAGTGAGCCCCACTCTTCCTTAGGAAGCTTGTAGTGTAATAGGGAAAGCAGAGCCTTTGGGCTCTGAAAAATTGAGATTTGAATGCCTGACAACACCCACCACCTACCCCAGGCCC
>NW_007738861.1:27125-30963 GCF_000696425.1 Galeopterus variegatus
TGTGTGCTGAAGAATTCGGCTCATTTGAGTTAAGCAGTTAAAACCTCGGGGCAAGAGTGGTTACCTAGTGACCCACATTTCTGAGCTTTGCTAATGATGATAAAAGCCTTGTTGACAAACCCTTTCAAAGGCACTTTGCTTCCAGTCTGCGACAACAGAGCCAGGTCCCAGTCTCTAGCTTAAGGGTTGTGAAATGCTTTCAGGTTTTCAGCTGAAGCAGCTGGCAGAGCTTCGGAACACTTAGAACAGAACCGTGTCAATCAGCGCACATAACGGTGCATTGTGTGAAGTCACCCGAGATATCATAATAACAAAAACTTTTCAATTTCCAACTTGATTGAATTTTACCTTGAAAAGGCATATATATTCTACTGTCTACTTGAGTGAGCCCCACTCTTCCTTAGGAAGCTTGTAGTGTAATAGGGAAAGCAGAGCCTTTGGGCTCTGAAAAATTGAGATTTGAATGCCTGACAACACCCACCACCTACCCCAGGCCCTGCTCGACACCCACCAATAATTCCTATTTTGGAAACCTGGGAAAGTCATGCTGCCTCTCTGAGGCTCAGTTTCCATGTAGAGTTATAGAGAGAATTAAATAAGATGTTTTGAAGTAACTGGCATTTGTGTGACACACATGGTATGTTCTCAATAAATGGAAATTACTATTGACATTATAATCAATATTGATATCATAATAAAATTTCAGAAGTCAAATCAATTAAATAAACCAAATTTACTTCATTTTAATGAGTTTCCAAAAGCAGAGCGTATCATAAATCTTCCTGTGCTTCCAAGAATTGTATCTTTTTAAAATGACGTTTAAAGCAGTTTCAAAAGTACCAGTCAGTGGTCATTTGCTAGAATAAAATTTGCACATGCCTAGACTTTGCTTCTCCCTTAACCATCATTTTTAAATTATGGAGCTCACTAGACACTCTCTCAGCAGGTGTCCAAAGTTTTCTCTTGTTGTCTTCGTCATCACTGAAGATGCTCGCCACCCACCATGCTGAGGGCACTATGCTAGGCACTAAGGGAAGCAGTGATGAATCAGAAAAGACACACGGGTCCCTGCTAGCAGAGGGATCATTGTCAAAAAAAACCAGACAACACAGCACAGTCACTCACGCAGAAGAGAACCAAGAGACACACATGTTCAGGTGTCTAAACACAAAAAATATTGACAAAATGGGACACAGAATAAAAACAATCCCATAGGGACCATCTGCATCCCCAAGGGTGTCTTTAGGTAACACTGCCCAGAGAGGGGCTGGATTTTCTAGGCAGGCTGCTTTGTGACTGCCACTCTCCTGGAACTCAGCGCTTGCAGACACAACCATGGAAGAGGAGGAGAGGGCAGGAGCCAGGGACAGTGAGAATGTGTGTGTGGATGAATTTGGTGAGGCAAGCAGGAATGCCTGCCTTTTGCAAATCACAGGCTAGGGCTTCCTGAAAGCCATTAAAATTGTGGGTTTCCACAAGTGTTATCTTTTCTAAGAAACAGTTTTCCAGTGCTGTAAATAAAACAAATTCTTTATTGAGCATTTAACATCTGCAAAGTACTGGAGTACAGTGAGTCATATAAGACTCTCAAGCAGCTCACAGTCAGACTGGTAAAATAAGACAGGAGCTGAACACCTTTCCAATGTGTTTTATGCAGAGTGCCGAGCAGTAGGTGCAGCCAATCCATGGCACACATATTAACAGGCATTCAAAAATGATAAATACAGGGAGAAAGGAAAATAATCTAGCAAAACAATTTCTCACAGCATGAAGGCATTTTCACTTTAAAAAAATGTATCTGTGTTAACATGAGGATGACTTTAGTCTACCAGGAATTTATTGGACAGTTTCCATTCAATGGGGATGTGAAAATACTTTTTGAAATGTTGTTTTGCTATCTTTAGTTAGAGGAATATTCTCCTCTTCTTGCAATTTTTTTTCCTTTTTGTCTTTTTCACTGACCAGCAACGGGATCGCAACCCTCGGTGTTGCGCCCGCACCACGCTCAGCCAGTGAGCGGGAACCGGTCTCCACATGGGATCCGAACCCTCAGCGGGAGTGCCGCCGCACTGCCAAGTGGTGCACTCTCCGGTGCGCCACCGGGCTGGCCCCTCTTCTTGAAATTTTATATTTTATTCCATTCTCTATATGCCAGGTGCTAGGGGCAGATGCATGCGTGCGTGCGCACACACACACACACACACGCACACACACACAGAGTAATTCCTCAGGGCTTTTGTCCACTGAAAATTTTTAAGAGCTAAAAATAGTTTAGTGTCTACGAACAGCTACTGAAATAAAAAAACATATCCTGCCATACATTCTTACCCTATTTATCCCGTTTAAGACTATAGAAAGTAAGAAAGTATCTGGGAAGAAAAACTAATAAAAAAGTGTAAGCAGTTAACTATCGCTTGTTAGAATTCTATTTTCTCCCAGCAGTACATTAAAACGATCTGTTGAAATTGATAGCTTCAACATTCAAAGAGCATTAAAATAAGCCAAACCAAGTCTGCATACCAATGTCAGAGAGTGGCTCCCGCTGCCAATTAAAAGAGACATTCCCGTGGAACCGGTGACTCACGGGCTCCTGGTGGCAGAGAGGTCTTATTTATTTTTTTAATTTTCATTTCAGTTTTAACGACAGTCCTACAGTCACACATTTTTGCTCATTAGCATAGATGAGGCCTAGGGTTACAGACGCTGTGGAAAGAGTTGTTCTTAATTGTGTGGGTAGTTCTTCCAGGATTTACAGACGCTGTGGAAAGAGTTGTTCTTAATTGTGTGGGTAGTTCTTCCAGGATTTACTTGAGAAAAGATGCTTCAGTTGCACGTCAGCCAGGCATAGAAAGCTGGGAACACCATGACGGGTGACCCGAAAGCCCCTGCTGAGCAGAACGCTTCCCTTCTAACATACATACACATCTCCTTTAAAATGCCACCTACTGTGGCTGGCCTGTAAATTCCACTACCTTTGGGTGTAAGTCTTCTGGAAAGAATAGAGTGAAATACTTCTGTCCAAAAGCCAGGGTTTTTTCCCCCCGACTCCCTACGGGCTGTAGCAGCTTGCAGAGGCGACCCGCTCTGTGTGAGGAGTAACACCCTTCTGCAGCACCGGGCAGCCCAGCTAGAGAGCACAGGCCCTTTTCTGTCTTTCCAATAGCACCACACACTGTCAGTCCTTCTCGCCACTGCAGGTAAGGTGGTCAACGAACTGCTGCTTGCATGTCACCTGCCAGTGTCTTGGAGGAGAGAGGCCCATTGGTGCCCAAGACTCTGCCCTGTGCTGGGGGCTTAAGGGGGATGCAGGAGTGAGGTAAGATCTGCCCCCTACTCGCCTCTCCTGGGGCATCCATGGAGGTGCTACAAGGGTCCCCTAGTGCAGGTGACACCTGGGGAAAGCAGCCCACTAGAAGGATATACCTGGGGTGGGGGGACAGCAGGAAGCCCTCTTTGGTTGCTCGATGTGTCTGTCTCTCCCTCCAAGGCCCAATCACGTTGACTGGGAAAGAGATGAACTTTGGACCCACCTGGAACTGGCTTTGAATCCTGGCTCCGTTTTTCTTGGTTCTGTGTCTTTGGCAATGTAACTTTCTCGAGTCTCACTTTCCTCATCTACAAACTGGGAAGAAGGCGCTTTGCACTGAGGGAAGGACCCAGTCAGACACACTTGTAAAACCCCCAGCAGTGCCACACGTATGGTGGCCAACGTCAGGGAAGGGTGCACAGCCCACAGCACAGGACTGGCTTCCCTGGACCCCAGACTTCTGCAGGGGCAACCCCACATTCATTTTTTCTGGGAGAGCGAAGAACCTAGTGATGATCTGATAAGAGTGGA
>NW_007738861.1:31262-40546 GCF_000696425.1 Galeopterus variegatus
AACCCCACATTCATTTTTTCTGGGAGAGCGAAGAACCTAGTGATGATCTGATAAGAGTGGAAAGTGACATGCGTTGCATGCGTCTGCTTTCTGCTTGCTCATAGCTTTATTTTTCGGTCCCTGCCTTGTGTGCCGTGAGGTTTGCCTGCTCATCTCTGCTTCATATGTGGAATTAACAGGAGCGACTGGCAGGGGCTGGACCACAGGCTGAACCCAGATGAAGACACGGCACGGTAGCCAGCCTTCCACTCCCATTCATTTGATAAGAGCAATGCCATGCTATTATTTTGCCAACATGCTTTGAGCATCAGGCACATTCCAGGCACCGGACTACAGGTTTATGTACTTTATCATTTAATACTGAAAACCACCCTCCGCATTCAAACCCTAGAGCTGATGGATTTAGATAGCATTTTGAAATAGGATTGGTATCCTTATTTGGAATTTTCTGCTCCCCAAAAAGTTGTTTGAAATTGTTCAAACAACTTTTTTATTTTGGAATAATTTTAGAACTACTAAAAAGTTGCAAAATAGTAACAGAGAATTCCCATATACCCTTTTTCCAGCATCCTCTACTGTTAATATCTTATATAATATTTGTCAAAACTAAGAAATTAACAGTGATACAATTCTATTAAATAAACTACATATACTTTATTTGGGTTTCACCACTTTTTCCACCATCTGTCTTATTCTGAGGAATCAACTATTGTTGGATAATGTGTATCTCACTCTCTGAGTTCATAAAACTAACTCAGGAAACAAATAGATCTGGAGCAAAGGACACTTATATAATCATCCTTGTCTTACATTTGAGGAACCAAACTAAAGCTCAGAGAAGTTAAATCAATGGCCCTAAGTCTCAGAGTCAGCAATTGAGCTAAAATTCAAACAAAGGACAGGGAGGACCCTAGTGCCCATGCTCTTAACCTAAACAGATGTTATCTACATATTGCTTTAGAGGACATATTGTCGAACCTTTTTTGTAAAGACCCAGACAGTAAGTGCTCTATGCTTTGTGTGGTATAGGTTCTGTGTTGCAGGAACTCAGCTCTGCCACTGCAGAGCAGGAGCAATCATAGACAGTACATAAACAAATGACCTTGGCTATTTTCCAATGAACTTCACTTAAAAAAACAGGAGCTGGATGGATTTGGCCTGTAGGTCAGTTTGTCAGCACCTGACTTTTTAGACTTTCAATCATCCATACTGTCCTAGTAAAAAAAACAAAACAACAACAACAGCAACAAAAAAAAACAAGCATGAAATAATGCTACTGACATTACGTTATAGTGACTTATGCTGACATTAATCTTTTACTTTGGTCCAGGAACTGTTCACATGAAATGACTCCATCGATCCTTGCAACCATCTTACGCCGTGGGTAATTCAATGATCCCATCCTCCAGAAACCGGGAACACAAAATAATGAAGCCACTTGCCCAGGGTGTGGGTGCTGCTTTCCGTGGACTGCTATGTGTATGCCAGGGGCTCTAGCCTTGGCTGCACTTTAAAATCACCTGGGGAACTTTTAAAAAATATAGGTGCTGTTAAGGGCTGAATTGCATCCCCTCATGATTCATTTGTTGAAGTCCTAGCTCCCAGTATCCCAGAATGTAAGTGTATTTGAAGATAAGGTCTTTTAAAAGGTGATTAAGGTAAAGCAAGGTCATACGGGTGGGCCCTAATGCAATATGACTACTGTCCTTTTAAAAAGAGGAGATTATGTCACAGACGGAGACAGAGAGAGGAGCTTGTGAGGATGCAGAGAGAAGGCGGCTGTCTGAAAGCCAAGGAGAGAGGCCCGAGAAGAAACTAAACCTGCCGACACCTTGATCTTGGACATGTGGCCTCCGGAATTGTGAGAAAATAACGTCTGTTGTTTAAACCACTTAATCTATGGTACTTTGTTATGGCAGTCCTAGCAAACTAATACAGATGCCAAGGCCTTCTCAAATAATCAACTTAGAATCTCTGAGGTGAGACCCGGGCATCTTTATATTGTTAAAGCTCCAGTGTGATTCTAGTGACCAGCTGAGGTTATTCACGCCAAGCATCGCCTTCAGCTAAGGACGCGTGCCGCGCTGCTTGTGGGGTTCGGTGTGATTCCCCACGCCCTGCGTACATCCCTCACGGGCACTGACTTTCTTAGTGTAACACAGTTTGTTTAACACCCACACTAAGGAACGGGGCTGGGCTTCCTTTTTCCGGGGCACTCCTGGGCTTTCCCCCTTGAAGTCTTCCCATGGGGGCTCCATCTGACCAAGTGTTCTTTGAGGGTCTTGCCTTATTTCTTTTTTTCAGCTGAGCTATCTTATCAATAAGACCAAAAATGATTTTGATTATGGAAATAATTGAATATAAAAATTTTAAAAACCAGGATCTGTGAGTTTTTCCAGCCTTTACTTAGGAATTATAGTACAAATATGCCAAAATGTTATCTATTCATCTTATGCTTAATGTTATGGCACCTGCTCTCACTGTTTCACTTCACATGAAATTAGAAAAATAGTTTCACTTTTATGTTTTAGTCACCTTGAAATAAGGAAAGTCAAAATAAATCCAGCTGTCTGGAAAATGTATCTGTTTCTAAATATTCAATAAGCCTTTGTATTAAAAAATAATTGTTTTGTATTCGAAAATAAAAAAGCTTTGTAGATCATTAAATGTCTCCCTCTATAAACCAATGGTTGTTCAATTAAATTTCTATTCTAGGCTGTGCTGTCCAAACAGTATTATATTTATTTAGTGTAATAGAAATTAAAAGTGAATTTGTTTCAGAAAATGTAAAGTTATGAGATATATTATGGAATAAATGTGCCCATGAACGAGTATGCGCGTGCCTGCTTGCATGCACACACACACACACACACACACACACACACACGACACATACACACACGTACCCTAAGGAGTTAGTTCAGATGGTTTTCTTTGTTTCTTGATTGCCAAACAAGTTTCTGTGCTGAGCATATTGCAAATCTATCCTCACGGTTCTAGTTTATTGTAGTATTTTTTATCTTCCTTTCAGTTGAGGTTGTTGTACCTAAAAACATAATGTTCTAATGAATCTACTTCAATTCCTACTATATTCCCTTTAGTAACACTGAATCCTTAAGACATCTGTTAAAAGTCAGGTGCATTAAGCTAACAGCATAATAGGGTTGGGGCTTGTGGAATTTATCAAGCAAATTAACATTATTGACTTTTAAACAGACACTGGAGAGAGAGTTGCAAAGAAGAATATCACAAGGATTTTGTAGAAGCCACATCATACTGCAGAACAGAAGAAAGTGCAGATATTAAATATTCCTGGTGGAATAAAAGAGCATGGCACAGTTACAAGAGCTTGAGATATTGCAAGGCCAGGAGCGCTGCTCTCTTTTATTGCCAAATGAATCTTCTAAAGAGAGAGAGAAATGCTCTCTCGCCACTTCGGGGGTGGGACTTGTTTCCCGAAACTGTCATAATTTAATTTCAGTGCTCAGTGTCATGCCTGTGTGAGCCAATCAGGTTGACAGAATCATTCTGCTCGATTGTTCAACACGGGCCGAGTACATGGGTGGAGGGGCAGCTGCCCACAGGGTGAGGGTGGCAGGTCCCTCTGTCCAAAGTGTCTCTTGTCAGATGAATTAAAATCATTATGGGCTAACTCTGGGTGCTGAAAATGTGTGTGTGTATGTGTGTGCACGTGTCAGCGGGAGGGGACTTTAATCACCCGGATAACTTACAAAACCAGAGGGATCCCCCACCCCCTAAAATCCCAGCAACTTCTTGGGGATCCTGAGAGACTGTCAGTGTGTCAATGTTACTGATGGGAATGGGTCACGTTCCTCCAGTGAGTCACAGTGGAGAAACGGATGCCTGAAACAAGACAGCACTGTTGGAGGCAGGTCAACCACAGCCCCTCATCAGCCTTTAACTTGGAGGTCTGGAGGAGCTGGATAAGTACACAGCAGACACTGCACACCTAGCAAGCTTCAGGCAGATGGGCTGAGGCTGCGGTGTGTCCTTTGAAGGCCTAGAGCACAGCCATGGGAGGGGATCTCAGGCTGGGGTGGGGCTTTTGGTAGGGAGATAGCGCTATGAGCCCACCTGTATATCACGGACTGGGCTAAGTACGTTACCTGGAGTATCTCATTTAATCCTTACAACTATCCCCATCTTACAGACAAGCAAGTTCACTCTCAGCAAAGTTAAGCCACTTGCTGCAGGTCACACAGCTCGTGAACACTGGGCTGTTCCCAAAGCCTAATCGGTCAAAATTACTCTCCGTTCCTACTTTACTCACCTCTAGAGAGTGCATGAGGACTCAGGGGGTAGTGGGGGTCACTGGGACATGGGGATGGAGGGGCTCGAGGCTGGCTTGCTGCTATTTGGATCTGGTCTTTCAGGAGAGAACTACAAGATCCACCTGGAGGGTCCACCTTGGGCCTAAGAAACTTGGATGCTTCTCATCACAGGCTGTCTCCCGCATTCCTAGACCTCCACGTGGTGATGAAAACTCAGAAATGTCAAGCTAATTTACACATGTGAGTACTTTTCCTTTTTAATACCTTTTCATAATTAAGGGAAAGGAAGGGAAAAGTTATGGATCTGCTAAGGGGACAGCACTGTCCTGAGAACTTGTGTATGTTTTATCACAGAACAAGGGCTTGAAGGTTGGTGTTTGTGTCCCGTCCCTGATTTGACAACGCGGAAGCTGAAGCCAGGGCTGTAACTGTTCGGTGCTGCAGACGGTAAGGCCAATGCTCCTCCCTTGGGGCCACAATCAAAAAGGGAGCCTCACACGGGAGCTGGAGGAGACCCTGGAAATTGTCTCGTCTGATCTCCTTATAGGGGATAGCAAGGCTGATAATTCACCAAACCCGAATTCCTTAGTCATGGAGTAGAGAAGAAAAAGCAGGTTTCTGATTCCTAACCCAGATAGAGCTCTTTTTCCTCTCCTGGGGATGCAAAAAAGCAAACAAACAAACCAAAAAACATCAACCAGAAAATTTAAAAGCCAAAGAGAAATCATTTTGGAATATAGTAGAATTGCTTCTTCCTATAACTGACTATAATCAAAGAACAGGTAGACTCCTGTTTAAATGAATACTGTAAGAACATCTGGTCTTATGAAATGAGCCTATTTACATGTGCTGACAGATGGTCCACAGTGAAAACGCTTTGCTAGTCTGATTACAACAAATCCTAATAAACCCAAATCCTTCCTGTCAGGTGCCTTCCTTGGCTGCTGTTCGTGTGAGAGGGAATCTCTATTATGAGGACACTGATGTGTAGGCATTTGTCAGTGATTTGCCGTGCCACTCTTTGAGTATAATCTAATGCAGGTGATTTGAAAGAATACCAGGTTTTATGCAAAGCTCTCTTCGTTTGGTTTTATTTTGTTGCTTTTCTTCATGGAGGAGGGACCCCGATGGAAGGAAGGCTGTCCAGGCAGAGAAGCGGTGAAAATAGGGGAGCCCCAGAGTCCCAAATTAGGGATGGGGAAGGGTAAAAGCCAGTCTGAATTGGTGGGTGATTAATGATCAGGGATTGCTCAAAACTTCAAGTTAACACACTTGCCTAGACAGTCCTGAAAGAGATCTATTTAAAAATAAAATAAATGTGTCGATGCCTTTTTAATAGTTCATCAGATGTGTGCAGAAGGGGGAAACCTCTAGGCATGAGCTCGGATGTGCCCACAAAGGCTAAAAGTGAAGACAGGTGCCTCTTCATCCTCACACGCGTCCCAGGGCTTCGTCCTCAGGCCCTGTCACCTCCCCGCGTCTCGTGTAGTCCTCTCCATTGGTGTTCCTTCTGAAACGTGGGTGTCCCCTCACCACGTCTCGTGTCCACAAAGGCTAAAAGTGAAGACAGGTGCCTCTTCATCCTCACACGCGTCCCAGGGCTTCGTCCTCAGGCCCTGTCACCTCCCCGTGTCTCGTGTAGTCCTCTCCATTGGTGTTCCTTCTGAAACGTGGGTGTCCCCTCACCACGTCTTCCCAGGTCTGTGGGTGCATCCTGTGTGCAGGGCCCTACAGAGCTGAGGACAGGGCCATGCAGAAGAGGAGCTGCTCTGAGCATCTGATGTGACTCATCCGAGTGGATGCAGAACAGCCCGAGGGAGGGCACCCTCCTCCTGCCCATGTCCAACGACAGCTTCTAGGGATGATGCACCTCCCTGCCACCTAGCCCTGACTTGTCAGCCAGGAAGCCGGGAGGAGGGGCAAGCAGAGCCCGAGGGCAGCGAGGCTCTTCCCACCACTTTAGGTGGGCTGGCCGTCCACTTTGGAGACATATTGGGCCAGACCTCTTTGAATAGACTGTCCTTGTCCTTCAAGATGCTGCTGGTGGTGGCGAATACTATTTGTATGGGGCTGATGGGACTGAAAGAATGGCACAGAAGTACCCTTTGATACATGTCCCCAGAGTAAATGTCTGCAATGGAAACACTACTTGTTTCTCATTTGGAATGCCCATGTGCATGATGGTGATGCTAGAGGGCACACGTGCAAAGTCAGGACTGAAAAGGAGGGTCATTAGAAACATAAAAGCCTTACGTACACACGGGATGTTTTAAAGCTTCTATTCAACACATGGAAGGGCTCATGGGAACCTACATCAAGAACTGTAAAGGCATTTGAGATGAACTGCCCAAGCATTCATGTCTGTTCCTGTTGATTCTAGATGAAGTTTTGCAGAAAAATAACGCCTGTTACCAAAAGTGCCATGTGATCACATAAAACGCCTCATCAGAATTTATCGGCCACTGCAACAGCATAAAGCATCTCTGAAGGGCTGATGGAGCACGACCTCATAAAAGGCTTGAGACGAAGCTTAAAGTGAACCTTTGCTGGTGGAAGAGGGAAGATGTCTTTACAAATCACTAAATCATGCTGAAATTGGAGGGGGGTCTACTGAGAATCTTCAGTTTTTTAAAGTTAGTCATTCACGTACAAAATTCACCTGAGTTTCCCTTTACCTCTCAGACAGCACGCTTCTGTGCCACCACTTAAGTGTCCCCACGCATAACGCAGACAGCACATTAGCGCCCAGGAAGGAGGTTACGTCATCGGAATCTATTTCATTACCCTAAATAAATGTCAAGTGGCCGCAGTGCATTTTCTCTGATTAAACTGTCAAGGACAAAGTCATGTGAGAACAATGATTTTTTACTCCTCTGGCAAAAAAGGAGGTAAAGAAAAAGTAATAAATATATCTACATTATTTAATATCTATGGGTCCCCAACCTCTAACCCAGAAAAAAGAAAATAAAAAGCACAGCCAAGTGCCTCGCACTAGGCTGCATCTCAACCTGCCTTTCACGCTTCTACAGAACGGCCTGCATTTTCTCCACTCTGTTCCCAGCTTTGGTGTCGACTCTGAGAACTGCCTATAAGTACCCCTTTAGGTACCAGAGTTTATCTTGGGATTAAATTAAAAACAGGACTCATTTCTCCTTTTCCCAATTAAATACAAAATAAAACTTAAGGATGTGTGAAAAGGGAAGTCTTGAGAACTGGCCCCAAGTCTGCTCAGCACACTGATTTTTCACTTCTCCTGTTTGAGAGTAAATTGCTGTTGACCTAGAGGCAAAATCTGGGTGTGCTCCTGGAGGGGCGGGGGCCTAACCCAGGACGACTGATCCCGAGGACGGCTGCGAGTGAGGCTCCCGCAAAATCGGAAATCAGAGGAGGTGGAGTTAGTTTTATGTGCACGCTTCAACTTTCTCCTTTCATGCCTAGTTTTATTTTCCTACTCCCTGATCAGGCCAAGGTATTTTTTTTTCCCAGTCCAAGGGCAAACAATGCCCACACAGCATAGGAAACAACTGTAAGCTTTACCTTTGCATGGTGCCTTGCAGTGTTCAGTTACACTCACCTCTGATTTTGTTTATCACCCACATTCATGTAGGCAGGTACTGTTTATCCCCATTTTCGTAAGCTTTACCTTTGCACGGTGCCTTGCAGTGTTCAGTTACGCTCACCTCTGATTTTGTTTATCACCCACATTCATGTAGGCAGGTACTGTTTATCCCCATTTTACAAGGAAGACAGGGGCTCAGAGAGTGACTTGTCAACAGTCCCATGCCAGAAAGTCCTACAGCTGGGACTTGATATTCATAGTATCCAAGTTTAGAGCTCTTTCTAGTCTATGTGAGGTCAAATGACCACTAAATCATAGAGGATCAGGTGTATTTATATCCTTAAAAGATATGAATTCTTGAAGGTGAAAAGAAACAAGGAGTAGTTTCCTACTTTGTGGATGATACTGACAGTGGGGTGTGTGTGTGTGTGTGTGTGTGTGTGTGTGCACAGGGACGGTGGCATCTCCTTCCTGCCTTCACCTTTCCTCGTGGAGTGAAAGGCCACCAGGTAGCAGGAACACTCCCGGCCTCTCTCCCCTTCCTCACTCCTTCTTTTCCAGGAGAGGAGGAATGAGAATTTGGGAGCAGGGACTGGCTAGTCTGCACATCCGTTGGATAGATTGGATAGAAACAGGCCCCCCACTCCCATAGAGAGGGAGGCCTGTGGTGTCAGCCCCACATGGGACGTGAATGGGGTTCAGCACGGCCAACCCCTCATTGTGCATCTTCACCACATTCTCCATGATCAGTTTTTCAGTAACAATCTCTCTGCCTCTGTTGGTTCAGAATCCGGGTGGGGAGGAGGGTGCTGCTAATCAGGCTCCCCCACAGCCTAAGCCACGGCGGAGTATGCATTTGCACAGGGCACAGTTCGGGCCACCCCATTAAGTTATGCTCTGCGGCGACTGCAGACTGTGCCAGTCCTGCAACTCCCAAGGCTCATCTCGTCAATTCTTTCCCCCACGGATAGGGGCTGCGGAGATATTTCATTTGCAACTGTTGGAAAGTCCCAGGAGGCTTTATTCCTTAGAGAACCAGAGCTCTTTCAGTGTCTACTGGGGACTGCAATCAACTTGTGCTTAGGCTAACTAGGACTTTATATATTTTGTTCTTCCTTTGCACTTTTTATTTATATCCAACCACTTAATCCTTTTCCCATTAAAATTATGCAAAAGCTTAACTGTCTTCCTTCACGTGAAAATACATTTCATTCTCTTCCACTACCATTTTGCTAATTCAGCCCTTCTTGCTGCACAAAAGGAGCCATTACACATTTCAAAAACTTGCTTTTCATTAGCTTCTAAAACACATGTACATAAAGTGAAAATCCGAAAAGTTTATGAAGCATTTTAATTGTACATGGTCTTGAAGGCACATGCTGGATAGTCATGGAGCAGCCGCAGCTCAGCTATGTTGCACAAACAGATGCGAT
>NW_007738862.1:0-205 GCF_000696425.1 Galeopterus variegatus
GCCAGGACACGAGCTGTGATGGCAACAGAGATGAGAGCAGGCTGATGGGGGTGGAGCACAGTCTGAGGAGCACGCTGCCTGGGTTTGACTTGAGCTCCTCCTCTTACTGGCAGGAGGGCCTGGATGAGTTCCTCACGCTCTTGGGCCACAGTGCTCTCAGCTGTGAAATGGGGACAGTCGTGTTCTCTATCACCCAGGACTGTCG